>NC_089805.1:4555405-4702905 GCF_029633855.1 Hoplias malabaricus | reverse complement strand
TTTACAACTCTGGAAGTGCATCCATATACAAAACCATTTTATGTCTGTTATAATTCTAAATCGTTTTAATGAAATAATCTTTAGTGTCAAATCATAAACTTCAGCAAACTAGCTATATTTTACCGCCCAGGAGCGACTTCCTTGATTATTCACATATGTTTTATAAGTAAACTGTAACCTGTACCTTCATGAGGTCATATTACAGAAGCATTTTCTTTAAGCACTAAATTCATCTCTCACCAAAGCTTTATCGGTTAGCTTTGTGCACACCCGAGCTCAGGTGTTGTGGCCGATTCAGTTCACCGTCCAGTTCATGTACCTTGTAGTGATGTGTCGTTCGCGAACGAACCGGTTCAAAGAGCCGGCTCTTGTAAGTGAACGATGAGAGCCGGTTCCCGTCTAAGACCGAGCCATTTTTTTCTAAGGCTTGTCATTCAACCAATCAGAGAACAACAAGCAAGCTCCAACTCTCCAAGCTGAGGCACTTGGTTTTCCTGAATGCCAATCTGCCTTCCAAAAAATAGTTGAAGAAAATCAGTTAAATGTTTGTGGACAGTTGTGGTTGTTTTAATCACTACCGTTGAATGCTGCTGTTTTGCACTTTGCAGAGTATTTGTTTATTTTATTACCCAGAAATGGATGATTATTTAATTTAATAAGCTATTTTGTAATACCTACCTTTTGGGTTCCATTGGCTGTATTTCAGAGTTTAAAAGTGATTTTTATTAAGGTGTTTAAATAAAAATCCAGTTATTTATACAATTGAATGTGTGAGTGCAATCAGTGAGTTATTACAAGACAGCCATAAAAACAATTGGCCATTGCAACACTATTATTTTTAATATTGAACAATAATATTTTGTCCATATAGTAATGTAAAATGTAGGTAATATTGTTCTGTACCAGTTTAAATAAGTGGTAAAACAAAGAGCTATTTAGGAGCCAAAAGAGCCGGCTCCCCAAAAAGAGCCGAAATTCCCACTAGTAGGCGAGAACGCGCATTAAAGAAATCACCTTGAGCGCGACATCTACGGAAGCCGAAACACAACAAAAAGTACTAAATAACGGATAACACAATCCGCTTTGAAAAAAAAGAAAGATGTATGCAGACTTTTCTTAATAATATTTGTCTAATATAATTAAAAAAGCTAACGGAATGATTTATGTGTTTTATTAAGTACAACAAATACATTTTATGGAGACAGTGATATACGATTTTAATATTTTTAAAATGTTAATTGAGTGAATGAAACATTTATGCACGACTATGTAATAGGCATTTACTCAGGGATTATTATCATTAAAATAAAATAAAACAAACAAACAAAAAGGAGGCTGGATTTTAGTCAGGTGAAATAGTCTGTCCAGATCCGTTCCCCTGTCATAATCACCTTAAAGTAGTCTTCTGTGATCTAGTACTGATGTGTGTGAGACATTTAGTCATTATTAATTAATAATACACTGTTATTAATGTAAGTGAATATAAAAACACAGATTTCTGTAGGGGGAACACTTTTAGACAGGTGAAATTTCTCACCTGTACTTAGTTCAGAAAGCTTTTTTTAAATACATATAATAAGGATAAACCTTTTCACCTTTGATCAGCATAGTTCTTATATGTAAATTTTATTTTATTTCCAGGTAGTCTTATTTAGAACAGCAATATGTCCAATGTTATAGGAACAACAAAAAAACAACAGTATTAACAATACACTATATACAGAATTAACAGTATTAAATTAGTAACAATTAAAACTATTTCACATGTTTTAGTTTTCTTATACGCATGCTGTGCACATGTATTCTTTATCCAGTGCTGGATTATCAACACATCTGGTATGGAACCACCTTCCACATCTGTCACAGGCAATCTGTGTAACATATTCATGTTCAAAACATCAACAACTGTCTGATATATTTATAGGTCATTATGCTAATTTTTGATAAGTCATCAATTTATTACTTACCCACAAATCTTCTGCAGCTGACTTGTCATTTGTTGCTGTCTCCCCACAGACGTGGCATAGACTACTAATGTCATCTAATGATTTACCACAATGTTAATCCATGTCCATATACATTTTTAATGTTTTCAACAAACTGATTTTTTAAGTAATTTAATTTCTCTTAAGAGGAAGTCTAGTGGGATTTATTTTAACTACATTTAAACACTACACATTCTATATACAGCCAGATTATTTAAAAATGTCTACATGTAATACCTTCGCCTTAATTATAATTCTAAATACATTTAACAGTAAATTTACCAATTTACTTTATGTCACTACATCGACATGCACATCACCACATACCAGATTCACGCAGCAGTGTGACTGCCATGTCCCGTCTTAGTGCATTTATTGAGCTTGTGTCTGATGGAAAAGTTACTGGCTTTAAAGCCAATACTTGATCTGGAAACTAAATTAATTTAATTAGTTTAGGAGCACATTACTTTAATAAAAGTGAGAAAACTTACTTGAGTTAATCCAAAAAGTCAATAATTGTTTAAATCAATAATCTAGCTAGAAGATTCATCTATATAAAGTAAGATTCATCTTTCATTAAATAAGATACCTATATTTCAGTGTCTGTTAACTGCTAAGCCAGTTGTAGTCATTTGAAGACATTCTACAACTTTTCAAAGTATGGTAAATAATTTTACAAGAAAATTACATTGGTACATTAGCAGGAAATACCAGAAATACCTTCAGTGCAAAAACACCACAAGATGTGCCATCTTGCTGGAGTGGGTGGAGGACTGTTTCACAAGTCCACCTTGACACACCTATCCCCTTTTTTTCTCATAAAGGCTCTGAAATAATATAAATGTATTTACACAGTAACATTATATACATGTCGTGTTTACTATTTAAAAGTGTTCCCCCTACAGAAATCTGTGTTTTTATATTCACTTACATTAATAACAGTGTATTATTAATTAATAATGACTAAATGTCTCACACACATCAGTACTAGATCACAGAAGACTACTTTAAGGTGATTATGACAGGGGAACAGATCTGGACAGACTATTTCACCTGACTAAAACCAAGCCTCCTTTTTGTTTGTTTGTTTTATTTTATTTTAATGATAATAATCCCTGAGTAAATGCCTATTACATAGTCGTGCATAAATGTTTCATTCACTCAATTAACATTTTAAAAATATTAAAATCGTATTTCACTGTCTCCATAAAATGTCTTTATTGTACTTAATAAAACACACAAATCATTCTGTTAGATTTTTAATTATATTAGACAAAATATTATTAAGAAACGTCTGCATAAATCTTTTTTTTTTTTTTTGAAAGCGGATTGTGTTATCCGTTATTTAGTACTTTTTGTTGTGTTTCGGCTTCCGTAGATGTCGCGCTCAAGGTGATTTCTTTGATACGCGTTCTCGCCTACTCAAGGAGCATGAACTGGATGGGGAACTGAATCGGCCACAACACCTGTTCGTTCGCGACCGACACATCACTAGCTAATACTATGCCTAGAAACCGGGAGGAACACTGGAGCGGAGTTGAATCGGAGATGAAGCTCTGTGTTCCTGAATTCTCATAATTTCTCCTCACTTCAGTAAGTTTATATTTGACTCAGCTTACATGAGTTACAAAAAAAATTAAAACCCTCGGTTGTCTTTGGGCGCTAAAACAGAAAACACCGCGAGAACTTTGCAAACCTGTATTTCGATGTATAACACTTTTGACATAGCTGTTTTTTGGCTCTGTTGAAGCAACTTATCTAATTGGCTTCTTGGGCGTAGACTGGAAAAGAAGTTGGTTACTTATTCGGCAGTTTCTCATTCGGTTTCTCTGTTCCACCTTAAATGGTGAAATAGTTGCATTCTGTCGCCGCTAGATGGCAAAGTACGAACACACCTTCCATAACATGGAAAAACTACACGTTTAGCTTAATTCAGTGGATATTATCTCTTTATTTTCAAAGAGTCTCAAAAATCTGAAAGCCCTGCTGTAGATGACTGTCTTTGAGGAGTTTGGTGTATGCTCCCCTTGTGTTTCCTCCCACAGAAACGTTGGTAGGTGGAATGGCTGCTCAAAAGTGTCCGTAGGTGTGTGGCCCTGCGAAAGACTGCGCCCCCTCCAGGTGTTTAATGTGATTAATTAATTTTTAAATAAATGTTTTATGTTAAAATATTTATTTTAATTTGTCCTAGACAATCTCGGTACTGTGAACAAATTAAAAATGATCATATCTCTCATTTTTACGGTTTAATTTTTAATAACGGGGCAGGAAAACAACTTGTTACATTGTTAGCTACCTCTATCAGAAATTAAAAAAAACTGTTTTACTGTGATTACATTTTGTCAAATTATAATACATTTTACAAAAACCTAAACATATTGGACTGTGAAATGTAAACAATTTCAAATTCCAAGGGGTGCTCAGCATTTGCCCATGATTGGAAGATTGTTGGCTCACACCCTGAACATGTCTCTTGTTAACAGTCGGCCGGCGTGAAGCAAGCAGCATTGTGCGCATCTATATAATGTAAGAAATTAATTTATTTCTTACATAAAATACATGCAATACACTAAACGAGTATATTATTTATTTGTAGTTTAGAAAATAATAATAAAAAAGTGACTTATAAATTTATATTGAACTAACTTTTGTTGTACATTTTTATAGTAAATATATTCACCATTGCAGAGTTCCTTTGTTACTAACATATAGTATTATTTTACAGTAGGTAATATTGTATATATGCTAAATAAAAATATTCTAAAATGGACACCATTTAACATAAGTTTAAAACACAAATATTGGAACTGTTTTTAGATTTGCTACTATTAAAAGGAATTGACCACTTTTTGAATTCTTGCCCAAATTTTGGCACACAACAATACTTGACAACTTGGATAAATATATACATGAAATAAAACGAATTATGAATCTGGAAAGCTAAATACATACAACGTTTGAGCAAGGTTAGAGTTTTAAACTGAATTTTATCAAACTTATCAAACACATTTTGCATTTATACATTTCACAGTTTATAATATTAACTGTGCTAACATGGCTTTTAAATATGTATATTTTACTAAAATAAATGTATTAAATGAAAACAGTAAAGGGTGTTTAGGAGTGCACTCCTACCTTTAAATGTGGATGTTGTCATTAATCTTATGCAGAGTCCTTGGTTGGTGTTGTCAGGCTTCACAGATTAGACTCCTCTATTTCCATGTTGTGTAATTCGGCATGTATGTAGGCTAGGAACTCCATACCCAAGAATGCAAGTGTGAAACACTGCTGCTTTCAAATTTCAGCACTTTATTTAATTTCATCAGCACTTAATTTAATGTGAAGTATGGTTAATTAACTGAACTATGAATGTGATGCTAATGAAATTAAAAGTTAGTTTTCTCATAAATGTGCAGTTCTAACATTGTAATAAATGTAGTACTCTTATTATTATGTTGTATCTGGATTTATCTGAAACTTCCACAGTAAAATTTCTTCAGGAAATCTTCAGGATATTAATAGTCTGTTATATTGTGTCTTCAGTGGGCCTTTCAGATTTTTGAGACTCTTTGAAATTTTAGAGATAATGTCCAATGAATTAAGTCAAATGCACAATTTCCTCACACATTCTATCATGTCTAATGCTATGTTCACAGGGCAATTACAAAAAAATTCCACAGTAAAATTTCTTCATCTTCAGGGTATTAATAGTTTGTTATAATGTGTCTTCAGTGACTGTTTCACATTTTTGAGACTCTTTGAAAATAAAGAGATAATATCCACTAAATTAAGCTAAACATGTAGTTTTTCCGGGCGGCATGCTCGCGCAGCAGGTAGGTGTCGCAGTCACACAGCTCCAGGGACCTGGAGGTTGTGGGTTCGATTCCCGCTCCGGGTGACTGTCTGTGAGGAGTGTGGTGTGTTCTCCCTGTGTCTGCGTGGGTTTCCTCCGGGTGACTGTCTGTGAGGAGTGTGGTGTGTTCTCCCCGTGTCCGCATGGGTTTCCTCTGGGTGCTCCGGTTTCCTCCCACAGTCCAAAAACACACGTTGGTAGGTGGATTGGTGACTCAAAAAAGTGTCCGTGTGTGTGTTGCCCTGTGAAAGACTGGCGCCCCTCCAGGGTGTATTCCTGCCTACACAGGGTGTATCCCGATAATTCCAGGTAGGCTCTGGACCCACCACGACCCTGAACTGGAAAAGCGGTTACAGATAATGAATGAATGAATGTAGTTTTTCCATGTTATGGAAGGTATGTTCGTACTTTGCCATCTAGTGTTGACAGAATGCAACTATTTCACCATTTAAGGTGGAACAGAGAATCCGAATAAGAAACTGGCGAATAAGTAACCAACTTCAGCGTCGTGAATAACTACACGTTTAGCTTCATTCCGTGGATATTAACTCATTATTTTCAGTGTCTCAAAAATCCGAAAGGCTCACTGAAAAACTAATTCGGCTGAATGGAACATTTAATTTACATCTCTGGAAGTGCATCCATATACAAGTCACTTTACGTCTGTTATAATTCTAATGGAATAATCTTTAGCGTCAAATCATAAATCTCACAAAACTGTATGTATTACCACCTATTAGGAACTACATCCTTGAATATTCACATGTTTAATATACAAACTCTAACCTGTATCTTTATGAGATCATATTCCAGAAACATGTTCTGGTAGCACTACTGACCTAAATTCATTTCTCACCAAAGCTTTATCGGTTAGTCTCATTAAAAATTACTTGGTTCAATTGGACGATTGATTCATTCAAATGAACTTTTCAAGAGAACCGGTTCATTACAGTGATTCATAACTTAATTGTTATGAAACCTCGTATTCCGTGTCTGTTGTGAAATTTTGCATTGAAAGTCTACGATATGAACTCGGTAAATTTAAGTCAATTGACGCTTGATATTTTGCCCTGTCAGAATTTAAATGCATTTGAATTCCTGGTTAAAACGAAAGTAAATTATAATGCTTTCGTTCCATCTTCTGCCGAGAACTTGTACTGCAAAGACAAAAACCAGCTTTGTGTTCTTTGAAAAGAATCGGTGAGCACTAGACTTTTAAAATTTACGTCAAGTAATTGAAAGATAGATGTGTTGGGAAAGAATGTTTCTTTTTTATTTATTTTTTACCTCATTCACATTTAAGCCCAAAGGTATTCAAGCCTGACCCTAGCGCTATGTAGCACTTTTAACACTATATTTATATATAAACAAACTAAACATTAACACTAAACAAAGCAAAAGTGGCTAAATTAAATGGAAACGAGAGAACAAAACCTCCTCAGTTTGACTTTTCTGTTTCTCAACATTTTTCTGCTTTAGAATGCAATTGAAAATGCATTAAGTTGCCATTTACATGGTTCATCCTTTTAAAGCCTTTTTGAAAGATGAACATTGCCACCTTTGTGCCAGGGTGGAGTTTGAAAAAGTGATTTATTGAAATATCAATTTCATTTTGAGACCAAAATCTGCACACGTGGGAAGTTTATATTTTTTATCTTGCATATTTGAGACTGCTGTTTTTCCATTAAAACCCTCATTGTTGTGATTTCTCACAGATCAGTGGTGGATTTGTGTGAATTCAAGAATCTGCAGCACTGATATGGCTTCTTCAAATAAGTCTGCAAAAGAGTATGTCGATAATGCCCGTATACACCTGGTAGAACATCTGCAAAATGTTCCTATAATTATTGAAAAACTTCTCCAGAAAAAGGTAATCAACACTTCAGAAGATAGTGAAATTGAGGCTGAACCTGGAAGATGCAATAAAATAAGGACGATATTGAACTACGTTCTGAACAAGGGTGAGGAAGCCTGTTATCAGTTTCTCAAGATACTGTACGCTGAGAGGAGGTCTGTCTTGCCAAAGTTACAACTCTCAAGACCTTCTTTTGACCTTCACACCTGGATAAGTCAGTTCTCCTTTAGAGAAGACCTAGATGATTATATTCCTGGTAAGCAACAACTCAAGCCTTACAATTAAGATTTAAAATATGATTAAAAAACAGGTTTTAGCTGCAGCCCCTGAGAAATGCACAAATTTGACTCCAAGAAGAAAATTTTGTAGATTTTGTAAAATGTTAAATCTGTCAGTTACATAAATTGATTAATGTTATAAAGGTCAATAAGCTACTACATCTGATAATGCATCTATTTAATCTAAAGAGTAAACTGAAAGTGATTGGTGTGGACTTAGTCTGTTATACACAAGTACATCATTTTAAAAGTTACAGTGAACTGTTGTAATGTGTCCGTTGTGTGCACACACACCAGTCAAGCATAATATTATCACCACCTCCTTGTTTCCTACGTTTGTATTCATATGGATACATATTTTAGAGTTGTTATATTATTAATTCATACACACAGGCACTTGTATTAAACATATTATAGTCTCTCATTTACTGTAATCAGATGAGTACATGCACACATTGTGTGATGCAAGATCAGGCTGCTTGGTTGGGAAAATTCATGCAGACCTCTACTAAGGAGTCATTCTGTTGTAATCCATGCAGAGTGTGGATTGACCTTGACTTACATGACACATGGACTCTAGTGTATGTTCTTGTTTAAAAAGTAAATGGTTACATCCACCTTTTATAGAAGAAAATAGAAGAATTGGGTCGGGGGAATGTTATATATTATTTGAATAACATGAAAATTATTAAGTTTCCTCTGTAATATGGCTTTTCTTTTCTATGTAAGATCAACACATTCTTCCAGTCAGATTTGTTATTGTAGATATTATGTGTGGTTTTGTTTTCTGGATATTTAACATTTGTGTGAAATGAAATTAGTTTTCACTCTGTGTAAGATACAGCCACACACACACACACACACACACACACACACACACACACACACATAGAGTTTCTACCATAAATGAATATGTAGCAGTGGGTCTTTGTGGATTTGATGTACCCGTGCTTCTTTCTGAGCTTAGTTAAGAACTGAGTATAGTTGGGGCAGGTTAAAATTACGCATGTATGTCTCGCATTTGTTAATAATTGAGTTAACATCACAGCTCAAACAATAAATGAGCAAAATTTATTTTGACTAAATTTGACCAGAAACTATAATGTGATATAAAGGTTTATGAGGTTAATAAACTTTTTTCCTTTTTCTTGTTATTTTAGGGCCCATCTCATGTCATAAGTTTTGCACACGTGTAAAGACTTGTACAAAAAATTCACTTGATGAGCATTGTAAGCAGCGTATGCGTTTCTTTGGAGTGAAAGGCTGAGAAAAGTTTACTTACATTCCTCTTGTGTTGGATACAGACAAAGAAAAGTACGAATCAAGTAGCAAGATCAGTATCAAGAGCAAGAAATCTAAGAAACCTCGTTCAAAAAAGATGGTTTCCTACATACCCAAAGACACATGCCGAATGTCCCCTGAGGATCTGCTTCACAGCAAGGATAAAAGAATTCTTCTGGTAGGAAAACCTGGTGCTGGCAAAACAACTGCTGTTAAACAAATGCTGAATCTATGGACACAGAGACATGACAGAAACCTTTATTTCATGTTTTATTTTGAAAACCTGCTGTCAAATATCTCAACAATTTCTAACCTTGAAAATCTCCTTTTGGACAATTTAATAATGACAGATGCTCAATTAAGAGAAAAGGCTGGGGAAATTACTCAGTATCTGCAGGACCATTCAGATAATGTCACAATCATTTTTGATGGGATCAGTGACTTTTGTAATAATGACATTTTAAGGGGAATTATGCAACACGATATTTTACCTGAGGCTAAGATTGTGGTAACATGCAGGCCAGAAGCAGAAGATGATGAGCTTTGTGATTGGGCTACATGCAAAGTATATGTGCTAGGCTTTAGTGGGGATGACATCAATACTTACATTACCCAAATGCTGAAACATGATCCAGAGTTAGTTAACACTGTGGTAGAAAACCAAGCACTGTTTAGTCTCTGCCACGTCCCAATGTATGCTTTAATGGTGGCCACATGCTTTTCCTACTTCATAGCTGAAGGTGCTCAGAAACAGTGCACAGCTACTGAGTTATATATACGAATTTTTCGCCACTGTATCCAGAGACATGGCAATAAGAAACTGATGCATTTAGATGAACACATTAAAGACTGCAGAGACACAGTTTTACTTTTGGCTGAGAGTGCTTTCAGTGCAACCAAATCAAAAACTATCAACCTGGAGATTGATTGCATTGAGAACATCAACAGTGATTTCCTGAGATCAGTGACTGTTGTGTCACCAGCATATGCAAAGACATTTCATGCATTTCTCCATAACACAATGCAGGAATTCTTTTCTGCTCTGTGGCTCCTGGAAAATCCCCAAAAGCTTCATGAAGTACTCCAACTTTGCCAAAAAGAAGAGAGTCAACACATGAAATATGTGCTTATTTTCCTTTGTGGGCTTCTGTCAGAAACCAGCATGCCTCTTCTGAAGGGACTGTTCTCTCCTAAACACCTGAAAGAGTCATTTAACGGATTCTTTGAGAAAGTCTTGAGCACATTTCTCCATGATCAATCAGAGGAAGAAGATTTTGTCGATACCCTCTTCCTTTGTGAGTGTCTCTATGAATTTCAGTCATCTGAAGCTTGCCTCCAGTTCTTGGAGGGTACAGATTATACTTTAGATTTGTGTGAAGAACGTCTTGACCATCCCCATTGCTGTGCAGTGTCTTATGTGATCAGCCAATCCAGAGATCAGCCTGTTCACCTCAGTTTGGAAAACAGCGTTGTAGCTTTCTCAGGGCTGGAGACAATTTTCAGACATTCTCAAAACCTCAGGTATGAATAATCTATGAAGATATGACAAATATGTCAGACATTGTGACTAATCATATATTATTCATATCAATATTCTTTCTCCTTCAGGGATTGGTCAAAAACTCTCTGTCAGCTCTGGACTACCTCTCTAAAATGTGAGCAGCAGAATTATTTAATAAACCTTCTGCGGTTGTGTGAAAATACAATTCACCTCCCAATCAGCATTCAGGAATCTTACCTTCAACAAGCTGGAGAAATAATAACCCAAAGTGCAGAGCAAATAAATCTTCATCTACACTTTAATAAATATCCAAAACAGCTTCGTGACATTCTCTGCAAGACCATCTCATCATGGCTACCACACATCAGCTCTATTCAGTGAGTAGAGTGAGTAATATTTTACATATATTACATTTAAACAGTCTAAACTATTTATATAGAGGTTGGAAAAATGTTTGTTAAAGGTGTTGTTAATGCACTATGGGCTCTTTTTTGTGACTGGGGTCAGGACAGAAACCCTCTTGGTGCTTTACAAGTTTTCTCCTAAAAAGACATGGTAAAATACACAGCACACAAGTGTATAACCATTTAATATCAAATGGAATCTGCCAAATACTAACAAATTGTTAACTATGTGTATGTTCCTATTCAGGGTTGTGTTGGGTCCAGAGACTACCGGGAATCATTGGGCACAAAGCATGTCGAAAATGACATCATTTCAAACATTTAAACTATTAGTCAGATCATACAATTAGGTTTTAATCACAGTAAACAGAAATAAAATATGTAATTTTTGTGTTATTATTAATTATTATAATGAAGAAAGGAGTATTATTATTACTATTGCTATAATTATACCTCTAAAATACATTATTGGTTATATCACATTGTTTTAAATATTAATATGATAAGCGATTTGCTCAGTGATCCTTGGCTTCGGAACAATAGTTTCCCTGAACAGAATGAATGAATACAGTCAGTCCTCTGGACCCGCAGCTTAGTTTGATTGGACTTAATACCTGTGCTCTTGGACACCGGGTAACTGTGCTTTGCGAGTGTGGGATCGACCCTCCCTACATGCAGTGTGCTCATTCATCAAGGAAAGGAGAAATCAGTCACCGTGCTCTTCTCCAAAATGTCACAATGAGAGTGTAAATATGATTGGATAAGATTGGATGAGAATAGTGAATATGATTGGATAAGACCTGAGGATGGCTGCTGGTCAAGTATTTAGTCTGAATCTAGGTTGGATACCAGTTAAAAAGAATTTTTAATACAATCACTGTCTGATTTGATTGAAATTTGATCCGCAAATATCAATATGAATGCGAGGAAAATGCAAGGTGAGGGTGGATACAGGTTTATTTTACAAGAAACGACCATACAGAAAGTACAGGGCAAACTAGACATTTCTCCTAATCACCTACAACAAAAGTATTTGGAAAAGACAAACATCTGGGAAACAAAGATGGGGACCATTGGGCAGGGGAGTGGCAAACGTTTCACAAGGGGGATGATGAGACAAACTCATGGGTAGATAAACATACACAAGCCACCAGAGAAATAAAAGGATAAAACAGTTCCTCCCTTCTTTAATTTTAAAGTCTAAATAAGAAAAAAGGTTTTAAAAGAAACAATTGAAACCTCCCAGTTTTTGTTAGGTTTGTGTGTTTAATAGTGTGAGCTGTAGTCCTACTCTTTCTCCCTGTAACATTAAGAAATGGAAGATGTTATAATTCACATTTCTATTGACATATTCAGTATTTTTCCTCATGCTTCTATATACGTAGCAATAAAATTTAAAATGTCACAGTTGAAAGTAAAATATAAAATATATATTTTTCCCCACCACATTTGAATCGAAACTTGAAATCGGTAAGAAAACGAATTGATAATCAGATGCTGAATCAGAATCCAAATTGATAAAATTTGTATGTTACCCAACCCTTGTCTGAGACTCTTTACTCCGCTCCAGGCCAGATGATTTATCAGGGTCCAGATACTTAATTACCAAAGTGTTTTACATTCTGCCACATAACACCTGCATTGTGCTCTTGGGCCTTATTTCTACACTAGTTCAGTAAGAATGTGATAAATCATAAGATGTAAAATAAAACAAATTGAATGCAAAAGCAGTAAATTAGAAAATAAATAATTAGAAGAAATTAGAAATTAATAAACATGATTGTAAGATGTAGTGTGTTTATTAAGTGAATTACTGCGGAGTTTAATAATTTATAAACCATTAATAGCCAGTACAGTGACCTGTGAACTGGGAGATGTGCTTAATTCTTATTGTTTTATAATGTAAATGTTTGCCTTTTTTCCCCCCTGTAGTTTTGTCCCAAACCAGAATCTGAGAGAATCTTCTGAAGAATGGGAAAGAAGTTTGAGGACATTTAAATTGAATCTCTGTCAGTTGGTAGTTATTTACCAAAGGGAAAACATCCAGGGAACAATAAGGAAAGTCATTTCCAGTGGATGTGAGGGAGAATATGGATATCTGCTGGATCTGTACTTGTATGTCAAGCAGTATGAAACTGAAACAGGCAGCAGTGTTCTTCCAACATTACTGCCGGTTTACCAGTCATCTCCTGCAGTCTGGTCCTTAGACCTCTCAGAGAGAAAAGCCTCCATTCTCCTAGAGGTACTAAAACCCCTAACAGAGAAAAGAACAGTGGAGCTGAAAGACTGGTCAGAAGAAGAAAGTGAAGTGAGGAGTTTCCTCCAGTGTGTGCCCTACATCTCACAGCTCAGGTAAATATTACACATGCTACTTGCTTTTCAGCTTCTAACAATCAGCAGAATAAAAAAAAGTATTTAATATTAAGTTCTTAATATTTAATTAACAATTGAGGTGCATTCATGTATTATTATTATTAACATCCATTGTTTCAAATTAAATGTTGGATAAGTGAGTGGCTGTTGATAAGTGAGCTGTTGCTATATCAATTGACTCTTGTGTGTGCCAGTGGCGAACATGCAGAGCTCGTCAAAGGACAGCTCGACCCTTCACAATAATGAAGAGGGATGGTATTTACAGAAATTATTAGTCGCTCCATGAGACTAGCCTTCAGTCCAAGGTGCTTTAAAAGTTCTGTCATTGTTACTGTCCTGAACAAACCCCAGCCAGCCTGCCTCAGTGACTATCCCCTTGTAACCCTAAAATCAGCTGTAATTATTGCTTTGAAAAGCTGGTTAGACACCTCAATATCTCTTCACTGTCTGACCCCATGAACCCATTATAGTTTGCATAATGCACCAACTGCTTCTCAGGGTAATTATGTTCGGATGCTGTTTGTTGACTATAGCTCAGCATTGAATATGATTACTTCTTCTAAACCCATCACTAAGATGGAAGATTTGGGACTTCAAACATCCCTGTGGCACTGGATCTCCACCATTCTGAAGGAGAGACCACAATCAGTGCAAATAAACAAACATGTCTCACCCACCCTGACCCCTAGGACTGGAGCCCCCAGAGTTGTCCTGAGTTCGCTGCTGTACTGACTGTACACTTATTACTACGTGGCCACTTCCAGCTCTACTACCATTTTCAAGCCTATTTTGCTAGTACGGACCACACCCGCAGAGGCCGAAACGGGGAGGCAAACTCAGAAGTCTTTTGGGGAAGAGTTCAGGGCTGCTTATGAATGCGTATGAAGCCGGACCCCCCTGTTGGATAAAGTAATATGAGAAAAGGGTGGAGGCGGGAGCGAGTTTAAAACAGGAGGCTCAGTGGGCTTGATAAAGGCCGAACACGGCTCCGAATATGGGGATCAGCAGGAATGACTCAGCGCGGAGGAGCAAGCTGATGTCGTGAAGCAGTCGAGTCAAGATCCGTCTCCTGAACTAAATGAGGTGAGTTTGTCTGACGCAGAAATGACGTGAATTTGCGGGGTATATATAGGGCTGAGAGGAGGAGTTCGGGCGTGGTCCTACTCCCAAAATTATGTTATTAGCATAACTTCACTTTGCTAGTACGGACCACGCCCGCAGAGGCCGAAACGGGGAGGCAAACTCAGAAGTCTTTTGGGGAAGAGTTCAGGGCGGCTTATGAATGCGTATGAAGCCAGACCCCCAAAAATTTACAGGAATGCTGGTCATTAAGTGCTACAGAATGGATAGGTTCAGGTACTCTGGTCAAGGGTTTGATTGGTGTCCTGATTGTGTTTAGGTGAAATGAAGGAGTTAGTGAGTCTTTGAATGAACTACCTTTAATAAACTGGTGTATGACTGAGTGTCATGTGAGACGGTAGAGAAATAGCATGAGTAGGTTGAATGTCCTTTGTTGATTATGATAACGGAAATTCTAGTGTGACTGGTAATTCGAGTATTCAGATGCCGCAGTGGTAAAGGGGTGATGATTGCGAAAAGTGATATAGAGTCAGAGTTGGTCTTAAGATGGACAAGATCATTGCATTGGCAGAAATCATATTGATCAACTAATAATAGAATTTTAACATATCACCAGCTAAATGTCATTTTGCTACGGTGTAACAATAATAGTGAGGGGTCTGAGGCTGGCAATAATGGGTGGAAAGTGGATTAGTAGCAGCCTTGAAGTCAAGTACTACAGAGGGGCAGTGTTAATAAAGCGAGATATTCTTCATTGGCAGGTGTGCTCTGGTGGTGCCTTTCCAATGGCATAGAGAGAATCGAGAACGGAATGGTGATCTAGAGGGATGACAGATGAGGCCAGTTAAGAAGCCCAAAAAGGTCAGCACCGCAGGAAAGGCGAGATAGAAAGAAGGCATTTTGTCACACGGGAGAAAACTCTGAAATAGGAAAAGGTGCCGAGGAGCTCAAGCCAGGTGGCTATGTAGAAAGTTGACTACAAGATAACGAAGATGCCTAGAGGGTTTTGAAATAACAGGTGCCCTAGGTGGCGTCAAGTACCGGTCCAAGGTAACCTAAGGAGAGAGCATAAGCTGGAACTTAGGGGCTAGATAACAGCATGGTTGTGAAGACAGGTTGAAGGTCCACAGTGCCTGGAGGAATCAGTGCGAACCTTACCATAGGAGGCAGGGTGAGGTGCTGTTGCTAGCGAGAGATGATTAGAAGAGTAAGGTCCTCACTGGCACCAGCTGGAAAGTTAGAAGCTGAGAGCGACAAGCCTGCATGTGTGAGGGTGAATTGAATTTGAGGTGGCATCAAGTGCCTGAGTGCTGCGTAGGGGGTCTGGTCCAAGGCCACGCCTGAGAAGAGCGTATAAGCTGGAACTTAGGGGCTCGGAGCGGCATGGAGCGAAGAGGAGAGGTCAGGTTGAAAGCCCGCAGCTGCTGGAAGAATTAGTACAAACAGTACCATAAGAGGCAGTGCGAGGTGCAGTCACTAGGAGAAGCTTAGCTGCAAGCAGAAGCAGAAGGTAAGATCCAGCAGGAGAGAGTGCAAGCCGTGCAGTGGACGTAGGGCGCCGTTTGTTTGTGAGGGGAAGGCATAGGGATGAGCGTCCACAGCAGTTTCTGAGGAGAGAGTGCAAGCTGAGAAGTTGGAGGTGGGCGGTGCGGCCGCAAAGCTATGGGGTTGGGACGAAGGTCTGTGGCATGAGAGAGGAGGGCTGTAAAGGAAGAGGCAGGATGCAGCAAAACCACGAGGGGAAGGGGATTATGATGAAGGTCCACATTAGGAAAGGGAGGGGTGGGATGATGCGTAGAGACAGATGTAGAGAAAAAAAAGGGGAGGGGTGGGATGATAAAGGGAGGGGTGGGATGATGCGTAGAGGAAGAAAAAGGGGAGGGGTAGGATGATAAAGGGAGGGGTGGGATGATGCGTAGAGACAGATGTAGAGAAAGAAAAGGGGAGGGGTGGGATGATAAAGGGAGGGGTGGGATGATGCGTAGAGACAGATGTGGAGAAAGAAAAAGGGGAGGGGTGGGATGATGCGTAGAGACAGATGTAGAGAAAGAAAAAAGGGGAGGGGTGGGATGATGCGTAGAGACAGATGTAGAGGAAGAAAAAGGGGGGAGGGGTGGGATGATGCGTAGAGAGGATAAGAGAGAACGAAACAAAACTCGGAGGGCTGTGTCTAAATGGGTGCGATACTGTCAATCAAGGTAGTGTATAGGAGCCGGTTTGAAATGGAGGCTTAAACATGCTGCCTGCTTTGCTTTTTTTTTTTTTCCAACATTTCAGATAGGACCAGCTTGGTAAGCAGTGTAGGTAAACTACTGCATGGGAGATGTGCATAAATAATGCAGATTCTAAGCCATTATCCAATTCAGCTCAGATAATTATATTATTATCAAAACAGCCCTCTAAGGCACCGACCTGTGAGACAGCAAAGACTATAAGACATTGAGGCTAATGTCTCCAGCTTAGACACGACCAGAAAGGGTAACGGGAAGACGAAGGATACTCCAGCAGGGGGCGTTGGAGATAGATGGTTGTGATGTCATCGCGTTGCTGCGCAGGGGATCCTTACACCGGCAGATGGGTTTCTCTCTCTTTAGCTGAGTGGGCGAAGCCATTGTTTCAGAGCACGTTGCTGGAACGCAGAGGCTGTTCTGCCGGAGAGGAGGAAATGGGAGTATCAAGGCGCTGTAGAGCTCGTAGATGTGGAGCCGCAGCCGTGACGAGGGTAGATTCGCGTTCCCCAAAACACGAGGCAGTCCCGTAGCAGCACAGCCGAAGATGAAGATGAGGGGAGGCTCGAAGCCTTGCGCCAGCGTCGGAGGGAGATGCGGGGGGTCACTCGGGAGGCCGAATGCAGCGGGAGGAGAAGCAGGAGAACAGAGCACCGATCCGGAGCGGGTAAGACAGCAGAGCATAGAACAGTTGAAGCGGTTGCAGGCGTGACAATGGCCGTACGTTACTTCAGATACTGTGCGGTCCCATAGCTGTTTAGCCGGAGCGAGTTTAAAACAGGAGGCTCAGTGGGCTTGATAAAGGCCGAACACGCCTCCGAATATGGGGATCAGCAGGAATGACTCCGCGCGGAGGAGCAAGCTGACGTCATGAAGCAGTCGAGTCAAGATCCGTCTCCTGAACTAAATGAGGCGAGTTTGTCTGACGCAGAAATGACGTGAATTTGCGGGGTATATATAGGGCTGAGAGGAGGAGTTCGGGCGTGGTCCTACTCCCAAAATTATGTTATTAGCATAACTTCACTTATTTATTTATTTATTTATTCATATGTATATTTTATGTAATTATATTTAACATTTATATTTCACACAATCCACATTGCTGTACATATGATCTCTCTTCAATTGGTTCTGATCTTATATTCTGAAATATACTGTACATTTCTGTAGATTTATCCCTCAGCTGAAACCAACAGAAACATATGAAGAATGGAACAAGAGAATGAACTCATTTAAATTACATCTGTGTCTGCAAGCAGTTCTTTATCAAAAAGACAATTTCCAGCTAACAATAAGAAAGGTCATGTCCCATGGAAATGAAACAGGGTGTGAGTTCCTGCTGGATCTGTACTCATGTATGAAGCAGTATGAGACTGAAACAAGCAGCAGTGTTCTTCCAACATTACTGCCGGTTTACCAGTCAGCTCCTGCAGCCTGGTCCATAGACCAGGAAAAAAAAGCGTCTATCCTCCTAGAAGTACTGAAACTTCAAGCAGAAGAGAAAACGGTGGAGCTGAGGGGCTGGTCAGATGAAGAGAGTGAATTGAGGGGTTTCCTTAAGTGTCTGCCCTACATCTCACAGCTCAGGTTTGATCTTAAAATCACACACAATGCTTGCTGATCAGCTAGTCAGCTCCAGACTTAAATAGATTTCATTGTTGTTCTGAGGTGTATGCATAACATAAACCCCACCCCCAACCTACCCACTTTACTCTGATGCAAGAATGACTCAGATTCCTAGTGAACAGTGTCCAAGTGGTGCAGCTGAAATAGTTTTAAATGTCAAAACAGTGTTTCAAATAGAATGATTGTGTAGTGAAGATGTCACATATTTTGATGTTGCATATAATATGTTGCATTTACTACTAATAATATAAAATGGTTTTATTTTAATAATTGTTATTATTGTGTTATAATAGTTGTTATTATTCTCTCTTGCGAGGCCTACTTACCATTAAGCACTGAAATAATGTGCAATAATGTTGTAACTCACTTACCGAATGTGTTAATTAACATTAGATTTTATCTTTTGACAAAACTCAGTTATTCAGTTTTAGAAATCAGCATGAAAACATAAGTATTCATAAATATCTTATATTTATATTAATTAGATTATTAATTAGAGAATATTAGGTTTATATGAAATTATGAATTGAAATGTACATTTTACAAACTCAGGCACAATAAGGCTGTTTTTAATTCAGCTATGTTTCTTTATACAAGTTCTGGTTAGGTGAAATGATCCTCTGCTCTTTAGGTTTGTTTCTACACAGAAGGAAAAGGAATCAGAAGAAAGATTTAAAGAGAGAGTGAGATCCTTTGCACTGAATCTGTGTCTACAAGCGGCTCTTTATCAAAGAGAAAATGTTCAGAAAACAGTGACGAAATTAATGTCGGATAAAATAAATTTTGCATATGGATCTGTGGAGTGTGACTTCCTGCTGGATCTGTACTCACTGGTGAAATCATATGAGACTGATAAAAAACTGAATAGTGTTCTTCCAGCATTACAGCCAGTTTACTAGTCAGCTCCTGCAGAGTGGACCATAGACTTCTCAAAGAGAAAAGCCTCCCTCCTCCTAGAAATACTACAACTCCAAACAGAGAAGAAACCAGTGGAGCTGTGGGGCTGGTCACAGGAAGAGAGTGAAATCAGGAGTTTCCTTCAGTGTCTGCCCTACATCTCACAGCTCAGGTTTGATCAAATATTAACTACAGTCTAATTAGCAGCTAAAACTTGTATTAACAGACATTTTCTTCTGTTTTATTACTGTTATTATATTTAACAACAGATGTTTAATGTTGATGTTGATTTTTCCAGCTTGCAGTCCTCTGTTTCTCACTGCTGTTAAAATATGTCCATTCTGTCAGTAGAACTGTCCGACACGAACAACTGGTCTGTAAAGTCTTCCCACCAAAACTCTTCAGTGAGGAGTGAAAACGCTCTGTGCCTATATGTTTTAGGTCACTGTCATCACTTGTAGCCACATGAATTTGAATGGCAGGTAATAGCCTCCATATTTTCAACAAAGTCTCTTGTCTCCATGCAGACCATCTAATATTGTGAAATTTCCCTAGTTTGACAAAGGCAATGCCA
Organism: Hoplias malabaricus; assembly: GCF_029633855.1. NCBI lineage: Eukaryota > Metazoa > Chordata > Actinopteri > Characiformes > Erythrinidae > Hoplias > Hoplias malabaricus. The sequence continues at coordinate 4,682,970 of NC_089805.1, read as the reverse complement.
TTCTCAGCACATATGTTTTTCAGTTTATCTGTCCTTTTTTGACCCCCTTTCTGCAAATAAAAGCTTAACAACTTTACAATGGACTGTGTAAATGTCTCACAGTATGGAACCATGCGATCAGCTGACTTAGCGCAGTTTTCGAGTGTGTGGGCGGTACACAGGATATGTACAAGTGAATCCCCGATCGCAACCATTTGACGCAATTTGGGAAGGACCCCGTTGTAAACTCCAACGTTCACTGCAGCTCCGTCTGTGCATACGGAAACCAGCTTCGTCTTCCACTCATTCCCTAAACCACAAGCATGGAAGAGCTGCATACGTCCATTCACTATGTCCTGTGCTGTTCGGTTCACACCCAGATTAATTAATCCAAGGAAATCTGAGGTAATCTCTCCGTTGTTAGACACAGACACAATGTACACAATTTCCTGCTCCAGTGTTGTTATGTCTTCTGATCCATCAAAAAGCACACCCCAGAATTCGGCCGCTTTCAGTTTTTCATTCAGTTCTGAACTTATTGACTATGCAATGCACTGAAGGATGCGGGCTCCCCCTTTTCGTGAATGATATGCACTGCCGACATTCACTCCTAGCCTAAAAAGCACAATATCCTCCTCATTTGAAAGCATGGGACATGCATGCTTTGCTTTGTGAAAGGCCTACAGAAAAATATTACAAAGTGCTTGACGCTGTTCTTCATTGAGTTTATCCTGCCACCTGTCCAGGGGTCGTCTGGATTTCTGATCAAGACTGCGCCTGTTATCTATAGTTTGCAGTATTTTCATGTGCTCTTTACTCTTCTCGTGCTTTTCAAAAGCTGCGTGGCTGAAATTTTTTGTTCCCATATAAAAGGCACTGCTTCTATCCGCGAGACTGGGATTTCCACGGCATAATTTACACCACATTTCTGTGCGGTCATCATCTGTTTGGAGCCATGCTACCTCCTGCAGCCATTTTTCCGCGAATACTCTTTTTTTACCTTCAGTCTGGCATTTCTTTGGAGGTGGTGGAATACCAAAGTAATTACTTAATGTAGCTTGTTTCTTGGACATGCTGATGAATCGGTGGGAATCTTAAAACCAGTAAAAAAAAATAAGCTAGCGCTAGTTATCAAATAAGCTAACTACTCTCTGGAGCCCGCCTATGTTATCGTGGCCCAAAAACGTCAAACATAATGGTGCGCAAACACGCTTCACGTTGTAATTCACGTTGCGCATCGATAATTTTGACCACGCATGCGCACCTGCGCACCACTTATGTGCATCCCTGCTTATAATGTAATATACACTTGGCTGTGATACTCAAACACTAACACGCAATGCCAGTCAGAAAAGACCTTGAAAAAGGCTTTAATATATTATTTTAAAAAAATGTTTGGATTTTTTTTTAACTCTGAATGTAACTGCCGCCACATTTAATGTGGAACGGAAAACTCGCTAAATACAAGAGTGATATAAATTTACTAAAAATGAGACATCTTGTTTAACTACTCTAGCAGGCTCTAGTGACATTGAGTGAGAGAAAAAAATAGAACTTGTCACTAAGGTTCGCTTGACTAAAACTATGGGTTGATTTGGAACTGCTGGTCACATTTAATGTGGAAGAGAAAACTCGGGGGGATGCTAAGGCTTGTTCGCTAAACGCGAGTGTAATATCAATGTACTAAGAAAAACAAATGTTGTTTAACTACTCTAGCAGGCTCTAGTAACATTTTAGTGAGAGAAAAAGTAGAATTAACTTACTATACTTAATCTCTTTCACACATAGCTCCAACAGGCTTCATTTTCAGACGCTCATGCAGTGATGTTGTGCTGCCATGCCATGCGAGATCAGCTGTGCACATTTTGCACCTAACGCTGTTCTTTGAAGGCGTTTATGTAAAGTGCTCCCATACGTTTGATGACTTGGGTTGTACATTTTTCTCTCTGCTTGTGCTAACATTACCTCTGCTGTGACCGCCTCCGCCATTTTTCAAACGCTTCTTCCAGAGTTCGTCACGTGTGGCAACTGTACCTATGTGTATAATAACTTAGACCCAACTAATTGATTATTAAATTAGTTGCAAACTATTTTAACAATTGATTTAATCGATTAGTTTTTGCAGCCCTAAAATCTAGTGTATAATTTTGAACAGTTGGTAGTGCAGACAGTGTTTGAGTAGTGAATGAAATGTTCCTCTGTGACTGAGTACAGTACAAAAATGACCCTGTAAGAGTGAATGAAGATGTACTCCATTTCCCTTCATTCTGAGCTCAACATTGAAACCCAGTCTGTTTCAGGAGCATCGCTGCTTTCTGATCTCTTTGCTCTTTTTGTTCAACTTGGCTTCTATCAGGAGTTTTTCTTAGTGTTTTTAATTTTTTTAAACACATACTTATTATATTTCTTTTTTTCTTTCATAGATTAGATTACATTGATGATAAACTTTTAGAGTCACTGAAGAACCTCTTTCATCAAGCAGCAGAGAGTCAGAGACAGACAGGAGAGAAGACACTAGAGCTGTTAGTGTCAGTGTGCTCTTACAGTTCTTTTCCTTTTGGATGTAATGGATATTCAAATTTACTCTTTGACCAAAGTGATTGCCTGCTGGAGCTGTACTCACATATGAAGCAGTATGAGACTGAAACAGGACAGAAGAGTGTTCTTCCAGCATTACAGCCAGTTTACCAGTCAGCTCCTGCAGAGTGGACCATAGACTTCTCAAAGAGAAAAGCCTCCCTCCTCCTAGAAATACTACAACTCCAAACAGAGAAGAAACCAGTGAAGCTGAGGGGCTGGTCACAGGAAGAGAGTGAAATCAGGAGTTTCCTTCAGTGTCTGCCCTACATCTCACAGCTCAGGTTTGATCAAATATTAACTACTGTCTAATTAGCAGCTAAAACTTGTATTAACAGACATTTTCTTCTGTTTTATTACTGTTATTATATTTAACAACAGATGTTTCATGTTAATTTTTCCAGCTTGCTGTTCTCTGTTTCTCACTGCTGTTAAAATATGTCCATTCTGTCAGTAGAACTGTTCGACACAAACAACTGGTCTGTTTACTGGTTCACCAACCTGACCACTCCTGATTTAGAGTGAGATTAGGTCTCTGCCCAATCAGTTAACAAATAGACATGTGGAAATAAATCAGTAAATGCAGAAATACAGAAATAAATAAATGTAAAAATATGTGGAAATAAATAAATGTGGAATTCAGTTAAAGGCATTAATTATACACTTTTTCATGACAGAAATGTTTATATTCATTTATTTATTAATTACTTTATTTATGTGTGCATTTATTTATACTCAGGAAATTTTTATTTTACAAAAAATACAAGTGCAGGAAACACAGAACAGATCATTTTGATTAATATATGGGACACATCACCCACTGTTAATGTTCATGAAAAGAACTTTCTGATATGTGTCCTGAAATAGAAACTGAAAAAAAAAAGATATTTTTTGTTGTTTTAGATTATATTGTAAATCAGATTTTGTCCTGTAGCTGTGGATTTATATTCTGCTAATATGCTGAACATTTTAGATGAATTCACAAAATCTAGTGTATAATTTTGAACAGTTGGTGGTGCAGACAGTGTTTGAGTAGTGAATGAAATGTTCCTCTGTGACTGAGTACAGTACAAAAATGACCCTGTACCAGTGAATGAAGATGTACTCCATTTCCCTTCATTCTGAGCTCAACACTGAAACCCAGTCTGTTTCAGGAGCATCGCTGCTTTCTGATCTCTTTGCTCTCTTTGTTCAACTTGGCTTCTATCAGGAGTTTTTCTTAGTGTTGTTCATTTATTTAAACATACTTATTATATTTATTTTTTTCTTTTATAGGTTAAATTACAATTACTCTAATGATGAATGTGTAGAGTTACTGCCGAATCTCTTTCATCAAGCAGCAGAGAGTCAGAGACAGACAGGAGAGAAGACACTAGAGCTGTTAGTGTCAGTGTGCTCTTACAGCTCTTTTCCTTTTGAAGATTCAGATTTACTCTTTGAGCAGTGTGATTTCCTGCTGGAGCTGTACTCACATGTGAAGAAGTATGAGACTGAAACAGGACAGAAGAGTGTTCTTCCAGCATTACTGCCAGTTTACCAGTCAACTCCTGCAGAGTGGATTATACACCTCTCAGAGAGAAAAACCTCGCTCCTCCTAGAAATACTACAACTCCAAACCGAGAAGAAATCAGTGGAACTGTGGAGCTGGTCACAGGAAGAGAGTGAAATCAGTTTCCTTCAGTGTCTGCCCTACATCTCACAGCTCAGGTTTGATCAAATATTAACTACTGTCTAATTAGCAGCTAAAATATGTATTAACAAATATTTTCTTCTATTTTATTACTGTTATTATATTTCACAACAGATGTTTAAAGTTGATGTATCTGCAGGAACAACTGGCCTGTTTACTGGTTTACTGTGTGGTGAAATGGTGGACTGATTTAGAGTGAGATTAGGTCTCTGCACAATCAGTTAACACATAGACATGTGGAAATAAATCAATAAACGTAGAAATACAGTAATAAATAAATGTAAAAATGTGGAAATATATGTAGAAATCAGTTTAAATATTATGCACTTTTTCATGACAATATTTATATATTAATTGATTTATGAATTACTTTCATAATACATACATTAATATTGGCATTTATTTCTACTAATGTAATTTTTGTCCTCCATAAAATAAAAATACAGAAAACACAGAACTGATCATCTTTATTAATATAGAGGACACGTCTCCCACTATTAATGTTCCTGAAAAAAAAACCTGTTCGATATTAGTCTTCAGATAGAAACTGCAAGAAAAATGTATTTTTTAAAAGTTGAATTAGGTTTTGATCTGCATTGGATTTTGTCCTCTAGCTGTGGATTTACATTCTGCTAACATTCTGAGCATTTTAGAAGAATTCACAAAATCTAGTTGAGTGTAGTATGCTAACTCACTAATCTGGAACCTCGAATTTCAAGACAAGAAAAAGATGAATTCCTGACTTCTAAAATAAGTAGCGTGATGGTTAAAAGACTGTTGCTCCTAGGCTCGAGACTTCTGTCGTCTTCTATGCACCCTCACACATTTATACTAAACTCAGCAACCAATCAGATTACATCACATTAAAACAATTACATTTCTAAATTCTTATACTTTAAATTTACTTACTATAATATTGCTTACTATAAATATAACTCAAAATTCTGTTACAAATATTAATGAAGCATTGAATTCAAATTTACTATGCAATAAACAAAAAATTGCTGTAATATAACCCGGCCCCTAATTGACTAGTCCTTAGCATATCAATTACCAACTTAAACCCCAGATGCCATCGTGATGAGATGCAGTAGGTGGGTTGAAAATCCACCTCACTCCTTTCTGCATCATAGCTTCATTGATACGGGACTGGTCCAGTTCTTTCAATGCCTGTCTCAGCTCTCTTTCTGCACCAACCAGATTTGTGCCATTGTCTGAACGAATGACTGACACTTGTCCTCGTCTGGCTTGGAAACGGCATAGAGCATTAATACACGAGTAAGTGTCAAGGGAATGGGCGACTTCTATATGCACTGCTCTGACTGTCAGGCATGTGAAAAGCACTTCATAACGTTTGATTTTGGCACATCCTTGTCTGATCTCGAAAGGGCTAAAATAATCCACGCCTGTATTTGTAAAAGGCGGTTTATCAAGAAGCAGACTGTCTTGTGGCATGTCTGCCATTTTCTGTTCTCCGGCCTTTGCACACAGTCTTCTGCATAGGTTGCACTCTGATATCACGGTTCTTGCTGCTGAATTAGCTTTAGGTATCCAATACAGTTGTCTTAATCTTGCCAATACATAACTTCTGTCACCATGTCCTGTTTCTTTGTGAATGTGATGAAGAATAAGGTGGGCTATTCTCTGTTGTTTATTCAAAAGGGCAGGATGCTTGGCCTCCTCGGGCATCGCCGATCTATTTAGACGCCCCCCTGCTCTCAAAACACCATCTTGTAAATATGGGTCCAATTTGAAAATTGGGGTGTTTCTTCAGACATGAGTGCTTCCCTGTTGCAGAACTTTTATTTATTCAACATAGGTTTGTCTCTGACTGTATTTGATCAGTTCCATTGCAGCTTTGAATAGATCCTCCACTGTAAGCGTCTTCTTTTCTAGATTCTTCTTACACATGATCATGTATTCTTTAACCATTGATCTGCATTTTTCTGTGTCACATTAAGACTGCTGTATAGCCTTCTCAAACTCTTCTCTTTCTACTTAGATACTGCAACATCTCTCTTAAGTGCAAAATCCAGGCGGTTGCTTTCTTCAATTTTTGCCAACTGGAGTAATACTCGACAAACTGGCTTACTAAATCTAGGTTGTCTACCACTGTATTTGTACATGACACAGCAGCTGACGTCTTCACCTCTTCATCGTGTTCTGACAGACAAGTAGACTGCTTTGGTTGCTTTGGCCACTCATTTTCATTACTCAAGAAACTAGGCCCTTGAAACCAGCTCTTACTTGACATAAAGCTCTCGGTTTTCAATCCTCTTGATGTCTGATCGGCAGGGTTCAGAGAGGTGTTGATGTACTTCCACTAAGCTGTTGTAGTGGCCTCTCTGATGAAAGAGACACGATTTGCCACAAATGTCTTGAAACAAAGTGCATCATTTTCAATGTACTTTAGTACTGTCATACTATCTGTCCAGAAAACCGAATCCATTGGAGGAACTTGAAGTTCTTCTTTCAACATCCGGTCAGCCTTGACTGCAACCATTGCAGCTGTTAAATTCATTCTTGGAATTGTAACCTGCTTAAGAGGAGTGACTCTAGATTTTCCCATCTAAAAGCAAACATGCTTCTTTTCTCTCTCGTTTGTCAACAGGAGATACGACACAACCCCATATCCATCTTGACCTGCGTCTGAGAAATTATGAATTTGTGCGGTCTTTGTGGGTCCGAATGAATTGAACTTAAAACATCTGCTCACACTAAGTGCTGACAGCTTGTCAAGGTCTGCTAACCATTTCTGCCATATCCGACATGGCTTCTCTGAAATTTCTCATCCCAGCCTATTTTCTCTTTGCAGAGATCTCTCAGAATAAGCTTGATGGGTTGGTGCTAAAAATCCCATTGGATCTCATCATACACAGGACTAACAATGGATAGGATGCCTCGTCTTGTGCAAGGCTTGTCTGGCAGCTGTATCTTGAATTTGAAACTATCAGAACTTGTGCACCACTGCACGCCTAATGCCTGTTCTACCGGTAGTTCATCATGCTGCAAGTCCAGATCTTTAACTTCAGCTGCTCTTTCATTGACAGGGATGGAGCACAGCAAGGCTCTACTGTTGCTTACCCACTTGGTCAAGTGGAACCCGCCTCTGGCACATAAATTTGTTAGCTCCTTCTTAAGATTAACAGCTTCTTCTTCTGTAGCAACTGATTTCAAACAGTCGTACACATAGAAATTTCTAAGAACTGTCTGAATGGTTTCTGGCGAAGTCATCGCATCTGCATCTTGTGCTATTGTTCTTAGTGCACACGATGCACAACTGCGGGATGAGGTGGCTCCAAATAGGTGCACGCACATCCTATACTCTGTCACTTGTTCACACAAATCGCCACCTGGCCACCAAAGAAAGCGCAACAGATCTGCGTCTTCATTTGGAATACACACCTGGTAGAACATGGATTCAGTATCGACCATTAGGGCAACAGGCTCCTGCCTGAACCTAAGCAGCACTCCAATAAGGGTGTTTGTAAGGTCGCGACCTTGTAGTAGTTTATCGTTTAACGATGTTCCCTGGTAAGTTGCCGCACAGTCAAACACGACCCGCATCTTCCCCTTTTTTGGATGGTACACCCCATGGTGCGGGATGAACCGTACTCTACCGTCACTGAGACTCAATTGCTCTTCTGGAACATTTGTGGCATAGCCTTTCTCTAAGATGCTATTCATAAAGTCTTTATACTCCTGAAAGAAGTCTGAATTTTATCTGAACTTCCTCTTCAATGAGTAAGCCTTTGCTCAGCTATACCACGGTTATATGGCATCTTCACCCCATCATCCTTCAGAGGCAGTTTATTGCAGTAATGACCATCTGTAAGATGTGCAGATGTCGATACAACATGCATAAACTGCTTGTCCTGTTGTGATGGCTCTTTCTTGTCCTCACACTGGCGTTCTGGGAAATCAGCATCATAGTGCCTCATCAGCATGTCCTCAATACTTAACACAGAGATGCCGTTGACAAAGAAACTGTCTTTCAACATCATCAGATTCCTTCTTTTGACATCTGCTGACTGGCCCGTTGACTACCCAACCTAGAGCAGTCTTCACAGCATATGGTCCATTGTTCTGGCTATTAATTATCTCCCACGGCTCCATAGCCTTATGGGCATTAGCACCGATGAGAAGACCAATCTCTGATTCCAGTTTTGGGAGATGGACTCGTTTCAAGTAAGACAATTTCTCCAAGTCTTTCCTCCATGGTATATTGGCTCTCTTGGCAGGTATGTATGGGTGTGTATAAACATTGGGCAGCTTGATGTAGTCTTGTCCACCTAAACCACACACCTCTAGATCTTTTAGAACATAACTGCTCACTTTCTGTTCCTGTGACATGAAGGTACTTTCTAACTCGGATGTTCAACTTCTTCGCTAAGTCGTCAGTGCAAAAAGTTGCTGTGCTTCCTTGATCCAAGGATGCATATGTTTTAATTATTTTTGTACCTTTCTTGTGTTTTACTTGCACAGGTACAATGGGAAGTATACATGCATCATTCCTGACCCCAGTATGTTCATTTGTTCCACACACTGCAGACACAAGAACTTTTGTTTCCTCAGCTGTATCATGTGAGCTGTTATCTGCATTGTTCTTCTCTGATGCAGGATTTTCTTTTACCATGTGTTAAAGGAACATTCTGGGCATGAGGTCCTTTTTTTATGATCTTTAGACAAAAGACCTGCTGTAAGACACCCAAAACAAAACCCTTGCGACTTCAGGAACTCAATTTTCTCTTTCAAAGGCTGAGATTTTATTGTGTTGCACACATTCAGTGCATGATTCTTCTTACAGTAGGAACAGGTACTTTGGAAAGCAGTCTCGAGACTTCTGCCGTCTTCTGTGCACCCTCACACATTTATACTAAACTCAGCAACCAATCAGATTTCATCACATTAAAATAATTACATTTCTAAATTCTTATGCTATAAAATTACTTACTATAATGTTGCTTACTATAAATACAACTCAAACTTCTGTTACAAATATTAATGAAGCTTTGAATTCAAATTTACTATACAATAAACAAAAAATGGCTCTAACAGTAGTGTATAATTTTGAACAGTTGGTGGTGCAGACAGTGTTTGAGTAGTGAATGAAATGTTCCTCTGTGACTGAGTACAGTACAAAAATGACCCTGTAAGAGTGAATGAAGATGTACTCCATTTCCCTTCATTCTGAGCTGAATATTGAAACCCAGTCTGTTTCAGGAGCATCGCTGCTTTCTGATCTCTTTACTCTCTTTGTTCAACTGTGTTTTGTTTTGAAGTTTTTCTTAGTGTTGTTCATTTATTTAAACACATACTTATTATATATTTTTTTCTTTTATAGGTTAAATTACTTTTACCCTCATAATAAACGTTTAGAGTTACTGAAGAAACTCTTTCATCAAGCAGCAAAGAGTCAGAGACAGAGAGGAGAGAAGACACTAGAGCTGTTAGTGTCAGTGTGCTCTTACAGCTCTTTTCCTTTTGGAGATGAAGAAGATCCAGATTCTCTCAAGGAGCAAAGTGATTTCCTGCTGGAGCTGTACGCACATATGAAGCAGTATGAGACTGAAACAGGACAGAAGAGTGTTCTTCCAGGATTACAGCCAGTTTACCAGTCAGCTCCTGCAGAGTGGATCATACACCTCTCAGAGAGAAAAACCTCCCTCCTCCTAGAAATACTACAACTCCAAACAGAGAAGAAACCAGTGAAGCTGTGGGGCTGGTCACAGGAAGAGAGTGAAATCAGGAGTTTCCTTCAGTGTCTGCCCTACATCTCACAGCTCAGGTTTGATTAAATATTAACTACTGTCTAATTAGCAGCTAAAAGTTGTATTAACAGACATTTTCTTCTGTTTTATTGCTGTTATTATATTTAACAACAGATGTTTCATGTTGCTTTTGTTAACTTTTCCAGCTTGCAGTTCTATGTTTCTCACTGCTGTTAAAATATCTCCATTCTATCAGTAGAACTGTCCGACACGAACAACTGGTCTGTTTACTGGTTCACCAACCTGACCACTCCTGATTTAGAGTGAGATTAGGTCTCTGCCCAATCAGTTAACAAATAGACATGTGGAAATAAATCAATAAATGTAGAAATACAGAAATAAATAAATGTAAAAACATGGAAATATATAAATAAGTGCAGAAATCAGTTCAAGATATTAATTATACACTTTTTCATGACAATAATATGTGTATATTTCTTTATTTATTAATTACTATATTCATGTGTGCATTCATTTACACTTGTGTAACTTTTATCTTCCATTACATGCAAGTGCAGAAAACACAGAACTGTATATGAAGCAGTATGAGACTAAAACAGGACAGAAGATTGTTCTCTGAGCGTTATTACCAGTTTACCACTTAGCTCCTGCAGAAACTCCAAACAGAGAAGAAACCAATGGAGCTGGATAGATGAAGAGAAGGAAATGAAGAGTTTCCTGTGTTGTCTGAACTACATTTCACAACTCAGTTTTGAGCTAAATATCTTGATACTTTCTCTCAGCTTCAGTAGAAATCTTTTTCATTTTCTTTTAACATCTTAGTTTTTACATGTAATATGTCGTAACTGAGAGGTAGTGTCATAGTATCATCAGATGAATGATTGCAATTTACACTTTATTAGTTTTCCCAGTGTAGGTTTTCATGCAAACAGGAGTTGTCTCTGAGTATCTTTAATTTGACTTGATTTCTCTAACTTGTTTTTTAGAATCACAGAGAATCTTGTCCCATCTTTGAATCGACTGGTTTTTGACTGGGCAAAGGAGACAGAGCTGGTGGCAGCTTTGTTTGCTGCGCTGGACTATAACTTCACTGTAAATGGGGTTTTGTCCTTTAAGAGGTGCAGGGCTTTGGGGCAAGCAATCAGCTCCTCAGCCTCTCGACTCAACCTCATTTTGAATTTCAAAGGCATCTCTCTCAAAGGAGCAACACTTCTTTTCAAACATGTTACACATCTGTACAAACTACGGTAGGTACGACTGAGTGCATTTATCAGTGTAGCAGGTTCTTTAGAAAGTGAGATAATATGCATTGTGCAAGTGCATAGAATTATGTACAGATGGTCCCTACCTTTATCCACTGACTACTGATTTGTCCCTAGCAATTTTGGACAAAAATTGCAATATGGTCCATCATTGTGTAGTCAATTTTTTTAGAAAAGCAGTTAAGATCTCATTTTGTACTAAGAGTCCCTCCTCCCAAACCCGTACTTCTAACAGGACTGTTTTTGCCATTTCTCACTAACAATTACATAGTCTATTATAAGAAACTGTGTGTGTGCATGCTCAGTCAGGATGACAGCCAGAAAAAAGAAAGGTGGATATTAAGAAAACTCTTTCTCCAAGCTCAAATCTCTCCACAGTAGGGATGTAGCAGATAAGTCTAGCAGACAATAGTATGTGTTGCAAATCATAATTTTCTCTATGCACATTTTTAATACTGCACTTTTGAAAACTGTTCATCTTATGTTTTATACATTTTGTATAAATATAGACGGAGAATATAACTGAGTAATTCAACTGAATAAAATGTAATTCTCTGTCTGAACGTATTGAATTATGCATTTTTTTATATTATGTATTGGTTTTACTCCATTGAAAACAACCAGATGCATACATCCCTCAGATCGTTACAGAGTAAAGCAGAATTGTGTTATTGAGTTAAGAAAACTGATGGGTTAGGCTAATACATCCTCAAACCTCGACTAACTGTATCGAATGATTACTTATCAAACCAAATCCTCTTATAATTAAGTCATATCGTTATCAAATCATTTTTGAATTGCATCGTATCCTGAACAGGAGTGATTTGTATCGCATCGTATCGACAAGGGTTTTCAGTGTATCGCAATTATATCGTATCGGTGGCAGTGTATCGAGATGCGTATCGAATCGACCTTAGTGGTGAAGATATACATCCTTACTCCACAGGCTTCACACACTCTGCTCAAGCACAAGTCTGTAGCTGCACCGTCTTGAAGTGACAGTAGAGCCAAAAATCTCAAAAATAAATCAAATCGCAAAGACAATTATACTAAACATAGCACAAAAAGTAAGGAAATTTGTGTTTGGTGGGTTATTTCTTTATTGTGACAATGCTTCTTGGCAAGAAATCTTATACCGTTGGAAGCCTGTTAATTTCTCTTTTAAATGGTGCCACATTTGTAAGGAACATGCATTTGTGGGATGAGCAGTAGAGCTGAGTATGTGGGTTGTGCCCATGAAACATTTGCCAAATCCTCTCTGCCAATGCCAAACAGCTTATTCTGCCATTGACTTGTTTGGTGTGTGGTGACTGGATGATTGAAGTTTGAAGAAACAAGACATATTTGCAATTTAACAATTTATTCATTTAACAAACAGGAGTCTCAGTAGTGTATGGAGAAACCATACACAGCCTCAACAACCTGGCACCACCTCCTCATGCTGGTCACCAGCCTGGTCACACACTGCTGTGGGATGGCATCCCATCCTTCAGCCAGTATTTGGTGCAAGTCAGCCAACATTGTTGTATTGGTCATTCTGGCACGAAGAGCACACCCAAGCTGATCCCACAAGTGTTCAATGGGGTTGAGGTCAGGAGCTGGCAAGCCATTCGATCTCCTCCACTCACAAATTCTGGAGGTAGTCTCTGATAAACCCCGCTCTGTGGGGGCGAGCATTGGAGGATATCTTGGCGCATAGAGTTCGGTCCCAGACTATGGAGACTATGGAGATATGGGATTGCGACTGGTTGCAGAATTTCATCTCGTTATCTCTGCATTGACATTACCTCCAACGACAACAAGCCTTGTTTTTCCAGTGAGGGAGATGCCGCCCCACACCATCACACAAAATAAGCTGTTTGGCTTTGGCAGAGCGGATTTGGCAATTTTTTCATGGGCACAACCCACATACTCAGCTCTACTGCTCATCCCACAAATGCATGTTCCTTACAAATGTGGCACCATTTAAAAGGAAAATTAACAGGCTTTTCAACGGTATAAGATTTATTGCCAAGAAGCATTGTTACAACAAAGAAATAATCTACCAACACAAATTCCCTTACTCTTTGTGCTATGTTTAGTTCCATGGATCGTACATAGTACAAACAATGAGTGACAAACATGCAGCTACGCACTTGACAAAAACTTTGGCTCAGATATTGTTTTTAATTAAATGTAAATGCAGATCTTAATGTAAAGTATTTTAATAAACCATTTAATTGTCTGCATGTATCAGTCCTCTGTTAAGGTTATTTATATATTAATTGATATATTCCTCCCTAGTAATTGATTTTCCATGATGTGTTTAGTATTATTGGGTGATGGGTGCATAGAGAAGTGTTTTGTGTGTCCCAACACCAGTGTTGAGATCAAATCTGCGTCTTTGTCAACGTGATAACTTGTCTATGTTTTTACTGTCTGTGACAGCCTGAATGAGAGTGCTCTAGGCAGGATGGTTCAAGCACATCGAGTGATACATGGAGCTCCACTGGTCATTGAGGAGCTGTATGTGGTTCTGAAGAGAGTTTGGTCAACTCGTAAGCTCTCTAGAGTCCTGAGCAGTTTGACTCCCCTCCTAAACCTGTGGGCTGTTCAGTGTCTGAACCTCTCTGACTGTGAGCTGGAACCTCATTACCTCATAGGCCTTGTGTGTCATCCAGAGTGTCTGAAAATCAGGTAAGTTTGTGGAAGGAAATTGTGTCTTCATTAATTAATTGTGAAGAAATACAGAAAGGTGTTAACTTATAAAATATTCTTAACTCCTAAATTTGTGTGTGTGTAGGTTATCTAAAGTGACTCTCCAGCATTTTCCCCTTTTGATATATGAGCTGAAGGACAGGGACCTGTGCCGTTTCTTCCTGAGGAAGGTTGGAGGAGACCTGACGTCCTGCACGCTCAGCTGGGAGGAGCTTATATATTTTCTTCAGCTCGGTGTTGATACTATTACTGTGAACATGAGGAAGAACAAAATTACAAGGGAACATGTCACGCAGCTTATTCCTCTACTTGCTGAAGTTAAGTTCAAAAGGTAAAACTCTAGGGTACTGTGTCTTTATCAATAACTTATTCCAAAGCAGACATTAATCTTTGTGTTAGTATATTTACAGTGAGGGGAACCATGTTTTCAGACACTTTTTTTTTGTATACTCATGTTGCATATATACTTCAATTTCAATGTTTTGAACAAAACTGTATTTATTCTTAAACATAAACATGTCCCTCAACTTCTCTGCAGAGGATTGGATTTTATTTTTCATGTAGAAAACAAACAAAATGAGGTGGTACGACATGTGATGTCACTGCCACACAAACACCAGTCCGATGCTCACCTTGTGTCACACTCTGTGAGATGTTTGGTGTGTTCTCTCTGTGTCTTTGTGGATTTTCTTTGGAGTTCTGCTTTCCTTCTGTAGTCTAAAAACAAATGGTTACACAATATTAATGAATGAAGGGATAAATGAAAACCAACAAAACGCCCACACATTGGCATTCAATCTTTTTTTGAGATATGGAGGAGAATAGAAAAAGGTTTACAGAAAACCCCTCTACAAAATTTCTTATTTGAATTTTATTGTAATTGTACTGTTGTTTTTTGTCTATTAAATTAATCTAAGGTTATTAATATGGAGTTTATTCCATATTTAGAAAGATGTTTTACTCTCCAGAGAATGTTTTACACTATGCCTTGGTACATTTCTGATGACTAAAAACATTAGTGAGGTCAAGTACTAATGTTTGATAATCATTTTTGATCATAAAATCCACTCCATTTCAACCCAAATGTGCTCCATCATTCTACACAACACAGCTTCATTATTCAACAGTCCAATGCCTGGGGGCTTTATATCCCTCTAACAAACACTTGGCAAGGAGCATGGTGACTTTAATCTCACTTATGAGGGGTGTCTGCAAACCATTGTATATCTCATGTATAAGGTCAATAATTTACATAAAGAAAAAGTATGAAACTAATAACAAATTTGACCATTGTTACCATCAGATAAACAGTTTTTACAGCTTTCATCTTTCAGAGACAGGAAAAAATTGAGCTCCAGTTGTTTTTGTCCGTCATTCCACTGTGAGGAGACACCTAAAAGCTGTGTGTCAGTAAAGACCTGGAAAAATAATGACTTGTACTTAAAAACCTATCAAGTACATGACAGCCTTTAACAGTTACATTTATGGATGCATGTGTTTTAACCTCCACAGCCTGGACTCCAGTGTTGTGCTGTCCATCATCAGAGAGATTTATGAAACTGGCTCTGCTGGCTGTGTGCCCAGTCTATTGAATTCAGTAGAGAACCATATCAACCTGAACAACAGAGTACTGGATTCTGTCCACTGTGATGCCCTGTGCTTCACCCTTCAACACTGCACAAATGTGTCTCTCAGTCTGCTGTGGACCTCCATACCAGAGTGGACACTAGTGAACATCCTGCCTCTGCTCAGTAGAGTTTCAAACCTGAGGTAAAACACTGTTAATGCAAAACAACTGACAATGAAAAAGAAACAAAATGTATAATTGGATTATTGTTGTTTTTAACCATTACAAGAACATAATGCTGTCAGTTCAATAGATACTTTAAAAATGAATGATGATAAAAGTGTATGTTTTCTTTCTTTCAGAATTTGTTTGTTATTGTTGTCTCATGAAGTCAGATCAATTAGAGAAACGTGTAACAATTAAAATTTTAATTGGTTTGATGTTTATCATTTTCCTGTTACGTGATTTTTTTCTAATTTTATATGGTGTTATTTCAGTGTGGACAGACACTTGTTGCTGAGCCTACTCCACTACAGTACCTTAGTAGATACAGGTACAGCAGCATATTTCTCCTCCCTCCGAAACAGACTGGACTTCTCCTGCAGCACCGCTCTGGATGTGACTACAAAAACAGAAAGACATACTCTACATCTGACCACTGAAGACTGTAGAGTCATCAGCAACGCAGTCTTGAAAGCTCAGAAACCTACAGAGCTTATTCTACTTGACTGTGAGTTAGAGGATGCTGGAGTAGACTCGCTCTTCAAAATATTACATACTGTGAGATTACGGTGAGACATACACACGACACCAACATTCAATTCTGAGATCTGAAACACTACCACTGACTTTGATCCTTTGTTTGTCGTGATTCTTTTAAGATAGAATTCATATTTTATTTGAGAGTGAAATCAGACGTCACTAGGGATGGTTAGAATATTAACTTAATTTGTGCTGGAACAAGCAAGAACTGGGTGCAGATTGAAAGCTGTTTTAGGTTTGGTTCTCCTTCCTCATTTTATCTCTTTCTCTCTCACTCAGCTGCAGCAAAGCACTGCTGCTTAAGTTCCTCACTTTTGTCCGTGTGGGTACTGAAGTAGAACGTATGACTCGAGCTGAAGCCATCTCCAAGGCAGTGGATGGGGAGGTGGACCTCAGTGAAACTCAGTTGGACCTGCAGGTCTGCAGACTACTAGCGTTGGTTCTGGAATACACTGAAGGACTGTCAGAACTGGACCTCAGCCACTGCCAGCTCACTGACAGCTGCCTGGAGCTGCTTCTCCCACACCTGCATAAAATAGACGTTCTGGAGTGAGTATGTAATGTCTGTGTGTGTGTGTGTATATGCATTAACTATTGTCTGAACATGAATTGATTGTTTCAATTTTTACTTTTGCTTCTTTTCATTTTCCAGTTTGAGTCACAATAACATCACTGACCGTGTAGTGAGTAGTGTGCAAAGAACTGTCTCCATTAGCAGCAATATACAGACAGTGCGGTGAGTGTGGAATGTATCTTAGAAGTTACATAATTTAAATAGTTTTAAGGTCCACTAAGTAGGTGCACAATTACATGCTGTAGCTCATAGAGATAGGTCTAAACTCTATCAGTGTTATTCCTCATCAGTCAGGTTCTCTGTTTATCACATTGACATGTTACACGATAGTGACAGGGTCCTTTTTCAAGTTCCTCAGCTTTAAAGTGGAGAATGGGACACTACAGAAAAATATCTAACTAAGAGAAGCTCTGTTGTCAGAAACTGACCACAGATGAAGTGATAGAGGATGAATAACACAAGCTACAACAAAAGATGGGCTACAGCTACTAATTGTACACTAGCAAGATTCAAAGAAGGGTTTCTGATAAAGCAGCTGATGAATGTACATGCTTATGCATATGCCTAATTTGACTATTGTTATGAATATGTATTTCTGTGTTCACAGGCTCTTCGGTAACAGAATTACAGATATAGGGCTCTTCCAGAAAGACAAACGCTTCGAAATCTGGAAATAATTGTGGACCATTTTCCTCACAAAAAACACACTGGCATTATTCTCTTCATAACTAGTCTAAAAACAAGCAATGACAATCTGTTCACGTGGTGACTGGTGTGGGCCTGGAAGGTCACTGGTTCAATCCCCCGACAGCAGTCTCCTCTCACAGTTCACAGCTGATATGCCCTTGAGCAAAGCACCAAACCCACATTTGCTGGTGAGACGACTGTGTTCAGTGCTGTGTGTGTGTGTGTATTTACTGCCAAGAATTGATTATATTCAGAGGAACAACTTCATTGTATTTCATTTCAGGTTCATGTTCATTTAAATAATGAGGGATCAATTGTACTGTAATTCTTGCGTTTTCAGTTTTTATTTGAGTAATTGTTGTGTAACTTTGACTGTTGAAAAGAATTCTGGAAACTCAGGAACAGTAGATAGTCAACTTCCTTAAATGTTTTCATTTGTTATATTTTTACTGTATGTTACTGTTTTTAATGAATAAATGTGAAATGATTTGTGCGTGTCTTTTAACTGTTCAGTCATTATAACATGTACACAGCGTCTTCCCTGTGGACAACCATCCATCCATCCATCCATTATCTGTAACCGCTTATCCAATTTAGGGTCGCGGGGGGTCCAGAGCCTACCTGGAATTATTGGGCGCAAGGCGGGAATACACCCTGGAGGGGACGCCAGTCCTTCACAGGGCAACACACACACTCACACATTCACTCACACACTCACACCTACGGACACTTTTGAGTCGCCAATCCACCTGCAACGTGTGTTTTTGGACTGTGGGAGGAAACCGGAGCACCCGGAGGAAACCCACGCGGACACGGGGAGAACACACCAACTCCTCCCAGACAGTCACCCGGAGCGGGAATCGAACCCACAACCTCCATGTGGACAACCATTGTTTTTCAAATCATTCATTCGTTCCTTTGTTCATATTCTAACCAGTGATCTACATATTTTGTTTCCCCCATTTGTTCTGTTCTTTACGGGTCAGGAGCCCAGAAGGAAACCACAGAGTAGGTGTGATTAGAGCGGTGGATCATTCTCAGCACTGCAGTGATATTGACAGGAGTAACAGTTGCACTAGTCTGTAATTTTTAAACTACAAAATGCTTCTATATGGTTAGTGGAGCTGATAATATGGACAGGGATTGTAGAAACTAGAATGCCATTTTAATAACACTGCTGATCCATGTAAGTTATGATGGGCAATTTATTACCTGCAATTCATGCAAAACTTAAAAAGTTGTCTGAATATCTGCATATATGTATTTCAATGTTTCCTCTTCTCCAAATACACCCATGATTATTGTGTTCAATGAGATCCATTTTAATTAATCAATAAAAAGCACTTTTCAAGAGGCTAGACTTAATTTGTTAAATCTTAGGTCGGTTTTGAAGTGTCCTTGAAAACATTGTAGTCTTTGGGAAGGCTTTTTACATTCAGTACTGGAACATGATCTGTGTCAGCAATGAGAGAATGTGTGTTCGGATCACAAACACCACTGCAGCTCATTCCAAAGTTACTGGATGGTGCTCCCTCCAGAGAATTCATATCTCTGCATTCATACAGTTCCACTGCTCCACACTTTATCCATAACCTTATCGTGTGCTGCTGTCCTGTTTTCTTGCTTCTACAGCGATACAAGCTTTGCTTTCACACTTTAAACACTGGTGCACCTCAAAGTGGGTGAATTCTCTGGTTCTACAAACTTTTGGAAACATTGTGTACATCTCCTGCAGCTTTCCATTTGTAGGTTACATTCACTACAGCTTTTCCAGTCTACGCCCAAGAAGACAATTAGAGAAGTTGCAGCAACAGAGCCAAAATACAGCCATGTCCAAGGTGTTATACAAAGAAATACAGGGTTTTTTTTATTCTCGCGTTGATTTATTTTCTGTTTTTAGCGCCCAAAGACAACCAAGGGTTTTAACAGTTTCTTTTTATTATTATTAGTAGTATTATTATTTTATATATTTTTGTAACTCATTTAAGCTGAATGAAAAAATAAACTTACTGAAGTCAGGAGAAATAATGAGAATTCAGGAACACAGAGCTTAATATGGAATCGTCAGACTTTGAAATATCACCTTTGAATTTGTAGCACTGAAATCATTCATCTGATTATAATTTATCTTGAATAGAATTTTCACGGACATGTTTTCACTGTTATTATTCAAGGTTAATAAATTCAGATAAAAAAATATTCAAGCTCAAAAATATTCAAACAATATATTTCGAAGTTGCTCAAATTCTGTAGACGAAATTCAGATCCCAAAATACGAGTGAAAAAGATTCAGAGTTCACATCCGGGTCACCAAGGACGAGCAATCGATTTATTTGGATTGTCTCTTTCTCCTTAAATGCTTCAGTAGTTGCATTCTGTCGTCGCTAGATGGCGATACGAACACAACTTCCATACCGTGGAAAAACTACACGTTTAGCTTCCTTCCGCGGATATTATCTCTTTTTTTTTTTTCAAATTGTCTCAGAAATCTGAAAGGCTCACTAAAGACACATTATAACAGACTATTGATATCCTGAAGATGAAGAAATTTTACTGTGGAGATTTTTTGTAATGGCCCTGTGAACATGTGATATGACAGAATGTGGAAACATGAACTGTGGAGTAAATGTCCTATGGCATTTTTATTTTTTAATTGTCAGATTATTAAGAATCTGAAACTGATATTACAGAAGGTGTAATACAAATATAATATCCCACAGTACAGAGTTAAAATCATAAAGTTGTGTTTGTTTATAAATATTGTTTAACATATTTATATAGAAATGTGTTTGGTAGGTTATTTCTTTGTTGTTACAATGCTTCTTGGCAATAAATCTTATACCGTTGAAAAGCCTGTTAATTTCCCTTTTCAATGGGGCCACATTTCTAAGGAACATGTATTTGTGGGAGGAGCAGTAGAGCTGAGTGTGTGGGCTGCACCCATGAAAAATTTGCCAAATCCTCTCTGCCAAAGACAATTACATTGTACAACCAATGTCTATAAGTAATTTCTTCAGTTTTATTTTATATAAGCTCCATCTCTCAGTGCTGTTAAAATAAAAGTCAAATGTACATATGTTTAAATATGTTTAAAAAGACAAAGGCTTTCAGGGGTGGTCTAATTTTCACAGACTCTATCCCCACAGTTCATGTTTCCACATTCTGTCACATCACACGCTATGTCCACAGGGCCATTACAAAACATTTCCAGAGTAAAATTTCTTCATCTTCAGGATATCAATAGTCTGTTATATTGTGTCTTCAGTGAGACTTTCAGATTTTTGAGACACTTTGAAAATAAAGAGATAATATCCGCGGAAGGAAGCTAAACGTGTTGTTTTTCCACGGTATGGAAGTTGTGTTCGTATGTCGCCATCTAGCGGCGACAGAATGCAACTACTGCACCATTTAAGGAGAAAAGAAAATCCAAATGAATCGATTGCTCACTCTTGGTGTCCCGGATGTGTGTTCATCTCCGCTCCAGTGTTCCTCCTCTTTTCTAGGAGTAGCATTAGCAATCCTACGGTGGCCCAAACAGTAAAACATTTTGGGCGCGTCCTAAATCGGCTACTATCGATCACTACGCACTTATTTTTAAGTACACTTTCTCATTACGTACTTGTTACTCCGTTCAAATGGGGGAAATTTGTTGTCATTTTTCTGAAGACTAAAAACCTTAAAATGAGAAACAACGGGAAATGGATGTCGACAGAAACATTGGAATTGTGCAAATAAAGCTTTTTTAAAGATTTTCACCTGCCATAGTATAGTTCCGACCCTGCATTGTGATTGGCTGAGAGAAGCTCTAGGAGTGCCGGTGTGGTGGCCGTTTCAGTTCCCCGTCCAGTTCATGTTTCTAGAGTCTACGGGAACGCGCATTCAAGAAATCACCCTGCGCCCAACCCAGTGCTACATCTACGGAAGCCGAAAAACAAACATTCATTCATTCATTATCTGTAACCCTTATCCAATTCAGGGTCGCGGTGGGTCCAGAGCCTACCTGGAATCATTGGGCGCAAGGCGGGAATACACCCTGGAGGGGGCGCCAGTCCTTCACAGGGCAACACACACACATACACTCACACATATGGACACTTTTGAGTCGCCAATCCACCTACCAACGTGTGTTTTTGGACTGTGGGAGGAAACCGGAGCACCTGGAGGAAACCCACGCGGCCACACCAACTCCTCACAGACAGTCACCCGGAGCGGGAATCGAACCCACAACCTCCAGGCCCCTGGAGCTGTGTGACGGCGACACTACCTGCCGCCCCGAAAAACAAACAAAAAGTACTAAATAACGGAAAACACAATCCGCTTTGAAAAAAAAAAAAAGATTTATGCAGACTTTTCTTAATAATATTTTGTCTAATATAATTAAAAAAGCTAACGGAATGATTTGTGTGTTTTATTAAGTACAAAAACGAAATTTTATGGAGACAGTGAAATACTTTGGTACATTAGCAGGAAATACCAGAAATACCTTCAGTGCAAAAACACCACAAGATGTGCCATCTTGCTGGAGTGGGTGGAGGACTGTTTCACAAGTCCACCTTGACACACCTATCCCCTTTTTTCTCATAAAGGCTCTGAAATAATATAAATGTATTTACACAGTAACATTATATACATGTCGTGTTTACTATTTAAAAGTGTTCCCCCTACAGAAATCTGTGTTTTTATATTCACTTACATTAATAACAGTGTATTATTAATTAATAATGACTAAATGTCTCACACACATCAGTACTAGATCACAGAAGACTACTTTAAGGTGATTATGACAGGGGAACAGATCTGGACAGACTATTTCACCTGACTAAAATCCAGCCTCCTTTTTGTTTGTTTGTTTTATTTTATTTTAATGATAATAATCCCTGAGTAAATGCCTATTACATAGTCGTGCATAAATGTTTCATTCACTCAATTAACATTTTAAAAATATTAAAATCGTATTTCACTGTCTCCATAATATGTCTTTATTGTACTTAATAAAACACACAAATCATTCCGTTAGCTTTTTTAATTATATTAGACAAAATATTATTAAGAAAAGTCCTCTCCCTTTAGTACTTTTTGTTGTGTTTCGGCTTCCGTAGATGTAGCCCTCGGTCGCGCGCAGGGTGATTTCTTGAATGGGCGTTCTCGCAGACTCAAGGAACATGAACTGGACGGGGAACTGAAACGGCCACAACACCTGTTCCCGTCTAAAACCAAGCCATGTTTTCCTAATACTTGTCATTCAACCAATCAGAGAACAACAATCAAAGGTACCAATCAGCAAAGGGTTATACCACCAAGCAGGGAGGGGAGGGGAGGGGTTGGTGGCATAACAGAGAGTAGAAACCTGATCAACTCTTCCAAGCTGAGACACTTGGTTTTCCTGAATGCCAATCTGCCTTCCAAAAATAGTTGAAGAAAATGTTAAATCAGTTAAATGTTTGTTGACAGTTGTGGTTGTTTTAATCACTACCGTTGAATGCTGCTGTTTGCACTTTGCAGAGTATTTGTTTATTTTATTACCCAGAAATGGATGATTTAATTTAATAAGCTATTTTGTAATACCTACCTTTTGGGTTCCATTGGCTATATTTCAGAGTTTACAAGTGATTGTTTATTAATGTGTTTAAATAAAAATCCAGTTATTTATACAATTGAATATGCGAGTGCAATCAGTGAGTTATTACAAGACAGCCATAAAAACAGTTGGCCACTGCAACACTATTTATTATTTTTAATATTGAACGGTAATATTTTGTCCATATAGTCATGTAAAATGTAGGTAATATTGTTCTATACCAGTGGAAATAAGTGGTAAAACAAAGAGCCATTTAGGAGCCGAAAGAGCCGGCTTGTCCAATACCAGCCCTCCTAGAACTTCTCTCAGCCAATCACAATGCAGGGTCTGAACTGTACTATAGCGAGTGAAAATCTTAAAAAAAAAAAAACTTTATTTGCACAATTCCAATGTTTCTGTCGACAGCCATTTCCCATGGTTTCTCGTTTTAAAGTTTTTAGTTTTCGAAAAATGTCCCACATTTGAATGGAGTAACAAGTACGTAATGAGAAAAGTGTACTTAAAAATAAGTGCGTAGTGACCGATAGTAGCCGATTTAGGACGTACCTAAAATGTTTTTCTGTTTGGGCCACCGTAGGATTGCTAACACTATTCCTAGAAAACAGGAGAAACTCTGGAGTGGAGTTGAAACGGAGATGAAGCTCCGTGTTCCTGAATTCTCATAATTTCTCCTCACTTCAGTAAGTTTGTATTTCATTCAGTATTGTATTCATTGTATTTCATAAAAACAATTAAAACCCTCGGTTGTCTTTGGGCGCTAAAGACAGAAAATAAATCAACGCGAGAATAAAAAAACCCTGTATTTCTTTGTATAACACCTTGGACATGGCTGTATTTTGGCTCTGTTGCTGCAACTTCTCTAATTGTCTTCTTGGGCGTAGACTGGAAAAGCTGTAGTGAATGTAACCTACAAATGGAAAGCTGCAGGAGATGTACACAATGTTTCCAAAAGTTTGTAGAACCAGAGAATTCACCCACTTTGAGGTGCACCAGTGTTTAAAGTGTGAAAACAAAGCTTGTATCGCTGTAGAAGCAAGAAAACAGGACAGCAGCACACGATAAGGTTATGGATAAAGTGTGGAGCAGTGGAACTGTATGAATGCATAGATATGAATTCTCTGGAGGGAGCACCATCCAGTAACTTTGGAATGAGCTGCAGTGGTGTTTGTGATCCGAACACACATTCTCTCATTGCTGACACAGATAATGTTCCAGTACTGAATGTAAAAAGCCTTCCCAAAGACTACAATGTTTTCAAGGACACTTCAAAACCTACCTAAGGTTTAACAGACAAATTAAGTCTAGCCTCTTGAAAAGTGCTTTTTATTGATTAATTAAAATGGATCTCATTGAACACAATAATCATGGGTGTATTTGGAGAAGAGGAAACATTGAAATACATATATGCAGATATTCAGACAACTTTTTAAGTTTTGCATGAATTGCAGGTAATAAATTGCCCATCATAACTTACATGGATCAGCAGTGTTATTAAAATGACATTCTAGTTTCTACAATCCCTGTCCATATTATCAGCTCCAATAACCATATAGAAGCATTTTGTTTTTTTACGGGTCAGGAGCCTAGAAGGAAACCACAGAGTAGGTGTGATTAGAGTGGTGGATCATTCTCAGCACTACAGTGACACTGACAGGATGGTGGTGTGTTATTGTGTGTTGTGCTGGTAAGAGTGGATCAGACACAGAAGTGCCCCTGGAGTTTTTCAACCTTGCTGTGTCACTGCTTGACTGAAAATAGTCCACCAACTAAAAATATTCAACTAACAGTGTTCAGTGCTGAAGGACTAGAGGATGATCAACGCATGAGATAAGCTCCTGTCTCTGACTTTACATCTACAAGGTGGACCAACATTGAATTTTGCAACCATGCAGTGCACCTGTTTGGTCGGTCAGTGGAGCTGATAATATGGACAATGAATATAGAAACATTCATCTATTCATTATCTGTAAGCGCTTATCCAGTTCAGGGTCACGGTGGGTCCAAAGCCTACCTGGAATCATTGGGTGCAAGGCGGGAATACACCCTGGAGGTGGCGTCAGTCCTTCACAGGGCAACACACACTAACACACACACACTCACACCTATGGACACTTGAGTCGCCAGAAAACCAGAAACACCAGAGCACCCGAAGGAAACCCACGCAGACACAGGGAGAACACACCAAACTCCTCACAGACAGTCACCCAGAGGAAACCCACGCAGACACAGGGAGAACACACCACACTCCTCACAGACAGTCACCCGGAGGAAACCCACACTGACACAGGGAGAACACACCACACTCCTCACAGACAGTCACCCAGAGGAAACCCACGCAGACACAGGGAGAACACACCACACTCCTCACAGACAGTCACCCGGAGTGGGAATCGAACCCACAACCTCCAGGTCCCTGGAGCTGTGTGACTGCGACACTACCTGCTGCCCACCTTGCCGCCCGTATAGAAACAAGAAGTTAATTTTACTGTTATGGCTGATTGGTGTACTTTTTTCCATCAAATGGAACTATGTTTTTTTTTAAGCTTTTTAAAATGTGTAGCTGATGTTTTTTTTGTCATCTTTAATTTTACATGTAGCTATTTTACATGTAGGATCTATTTACTATATAATTTTATTATAGTAAATAATATTTTATATTTTATTACAGTAATTATCCTATATAATTTCTATAAAACAAACGTTTAAGTGTATTGTTAAAAAACTGAATCTGTCGGAGGCTAACTTGGTCAGCTGCTGATCACCTCCCGTTTCTCTGAGGCCTGTGAGTCTGTTGAAAGGGACTGAACAGCCTGTACCGCTCACCTAATCCCGCTTATCCCTTCCACACAAACAGCAGATACAGGCTTTCAATAGTGAGACACAGTCTGTGACACATTTTGGACTTGCTGTGCTTTGCTGCAGTCAAACCCTGTAGTTGGAGTATGTTTTTGACTATTGCCTAATAGCTCCAATCATCAGGCCTGTAGACTGACTACAACAGTACCTATATGTCATAATACGTCATAATGTCTGTCTGGTAAGTGCTGCATTTGGAAATACTCAGTACTGTAGATACAGATCAATAGAACATTAGAACCCAGCTGTAAACTCAACATGGAGGATAACATTTCTGCAGATATTCAGTGGCTTGATGGGAGCTGATTGATTGTATTGAGTTACATTTTTAACACATACATAAACATTTTATTTTCTGTCCACAAGTGCCAGTGAATATACATGTCTTTATACGTGATTATTTCATTTATTTATTTTAAATATGTGAATATTTATGTTA
This sequence comes from Hoplias malabaricus, assembly GCF_029633855.1. Classification (NCBI taxonomy): domain Eukaryota; kingdom Metazoa; phylum Chordata; class Actinopteri; order Characiformes; family Erythrinidae; genus Hoplias; species Hoplias malabaricus. The sequence goes on along the minus strand of NC_089805.1, from coordinate 4,656,570 downwards.
AAAATTGTTTTATCTTTGTACTATTTTTGCCAACATTTTTATTTATTTATTAAAAACAAAATTCAAAACTATCATAAGGTTGCAATCAGAATGTTCAGAGCCATTTCATTTGTAATCTTTATAACTCTGCTTCCTAGCACCACTTGAACAATCAAGCCACTCTCCATGATTTTGCTTACATTTTAACCATTTATTTATGCAGACATTTTGAGAAATAGGTGGAATTCCTCTTTTTTATTATGCTAAAGGTTTCTTGTATGATGTTGCAGTGCAAGCATCCTGGTTCCCAAAAGAGCACCCTGCGTCCTGAAGAGAATGGAGGATTCATCGAAAGAAGAATACAGGATCCAGTCTTTTGACATAGAGACTCAGAAATTGCTCAAAACTGCCCTTAAAGGTTAGTGCATATCACTGATAATACAGTGATGTAGCTAACAGTTAACAATGTTTTAATGCTTCGTGTCATAACTTCTCATTAATTATTATAGCATTGGTTACTGTACTTGAATCCTATTGATAGTAAACATGATTGTTGCATTCAGATGTTTCTGAGGGTGTCTCGGGTGAGTTTTCTGAAGCTGTTTGTTTGCTTTGTTTATTTCTATATATTTCTATTTCTATAAAACCATTATCTAGCTAAGACTCCCCCAATCACATCATGCTATCAATCAGGGAAAGGACTTGCTTCCTCCTAGAGAGACAAGCTTGAAGGAGAACACTAATTGGCCAGATGTGTTATATCTGCTAACAGACACCCACATATGCTAGCATGACTTTGAATGATGGGTCTGCTTTCCAAATGTTTGCTAATTGATGTGTTTCTCTATCAGAACCAGGTTCTGTGGACTTGGAGAAGGTGTCTGATGTCATTGTGGATCAGTCTCTTAAGGATCAAGTGTTCAGCAAAGAAGCTGGGCGCATCTGCTTCACTATCGTGCAGGTAAATAACTTCATTAGACAAGAGACACCGTACTAAACAGAGACCAGTTTTTCCAAAAGCATCTCAAGCTCTACAGAGAGTGTTCTGTTTGATGATCATCAGCAGATAGTGAGGTGATGATATACAATGGGTAAAGCCATGAGTCTGTCTGATTTCAACTTTGTTTTCAAAAGATTAGTTTTAAACACACATTGTTCATAAAGAAATGCATTACCCATAGTGCTTAAAGCAAGGTCAACCAATCAGAGATAGCGATATTACCAGGAAGATTTAAAGGCTAAGCACCAGCTATATGAATGTGTCGAACAAATAAATAAATAAATTTAGCTAGCTAGATACTGTCATAACAGTCAGTCATAACGGTGTTTTACCGCGGCGTTGTTCAGCTGTTGTCCACCAGTGACGTCACGGATGCGTTCAAGAATTTCTGCAGCGAGCTCGGGTTTTTCCGTCAATTTAATAAAATTATCAGTTTTAAAGCAAATTAAGCTGCTATTTTCTATATACTTATATATGTCAGTACTTAAAATAATGTGAAATATTCATTCAATGTCTGCATAAATAAATCGTTAAAATGTAAGCAAAGTCATGGAGAGTGGCTTGATTGTTCAAGTGGTGCTTAGCCTTTAAACTGCGTGGTCTAGCACCAGAAACATATGCACTAGAAACAAGAATGACAAAATAGCAACGCTTTATGTGCAATTATTTTTAAAAAATGTCTACTTTTGTACACAAAAACACTACAGATAAATTAGAACTCAAATGGGGTGAAAGGAAATTATTGAAACCCTTTACGGTGCATTGTGGGACATACAGTTCAATAGTGTTGGTCCAGCTGAGTTTGTTTAAAGCTCTTTATATAAGGAATGTTCTAAATGTCTATGGTGCTATATGTCAGAGGTGCCTAATAAAAAAAAAGTGGAGATTCACTTTTCAACTCTATACAAACATGAAGAGCAGAATTTTTTTTTTATTTATTATTATTTTTTTTTAACTTAACTATGTAAGATGTACATTTTATCCGTCCTTCTACTTGAATGTCTGTATTTAGTATATTTGTATATAACAAAATGACACTATATTTTTTGTGTGCATATAGAATAGACACTTAAATATTTGTCTATTGGATGGTGATGTGTGTTTGACAGCTGGGCTCATTTTTATTTTGCTGATGATTAGTCTCAAAATACTTGACAAATGTATAAATGTTAATCCACCAATTAAAATCACAAATATATTTTACTATTCACAAATATATCCCAGTCTTGGTCTCACGGTCTGCAGTTTGTACAAATGCAGTCAAATTCATGAATACATGGTTTTGGTTTTCATACATATATCATACTTTTGTGTTTAAAGCTTCATTGCATATATTTGTGAAGTCACAGTCTCGAATTTAAAATAGGGTGACCAGACGTTTTACCTGGACATGTCCTGTTTTTTAGACTTAAAAAAATGTCCGGGCGGAATTTCACAAACGTCCGGGACTTTGTTTTTCTAGAGCTTATGTAGAATTTCGAGACACGTTTCGTTCACAAACTAGTCCCGCCCTCCCCTACTCCGATTGGTTCGCTTGAGTGAGAAGGGGGCGTGGTGGAGTAGCCTAAAATCTTCTGATTGGACGGTCTGACTGTAGAGCTATCGTTATTGGTCGATAACCTTCTCTGTACACATTTAATTGGTCAGTCTGCACGTCAGTAGTCGTTGTTTACGTCAGGAAAAGCTCATATACCCACCCTCATCTCGAGCAGCTATGCCGAAACGTAAATGTAAGTTCTCGGATGAATTAAAAAAGAAATTCCCATGTTTTCCCATGTGTAGCAAATAAAGGTGTAAAGGACCTAAAAGTACACATAGGTTTAGCATACAACGGCTAAACCTATGTGTGTTTTTTTTAAGGAGCTGTGGGGCCACCTTAAATGGAGCGCAACATTTAATGTAGAACTGGATGTTTTGAACAAAAAGTCGACGAATAAATTGCTGAATTTAATTTAAATTAATTTAAACGCTTTTTAAGTTTTATGGTTCCACAATTGTATATGTTAATGTCCACCAGACTATCTCTAACAAGGGTTGTCAAATGAAATACTTTTTAAATCATTCCGTATTTGGACACTAAAACTGTGTTCCTTATATAATCGTTATGGGCAGAGTTTTGTTCCGTATTTTGAAGCTACACTGTTAAAGCGGATGATTTGTTTAAAACAGACAGCAGCCAGGAAGGGGCAGATACTCCACAGATCCTAAACAGAATATGCTCTTCTCATTGGTCGTCACTTTTATTTAGCCAATCAGCACCCAGAATTTACTGTCCATTGTTTACTACGGCAGCCAATGAAGTCATAGTCCCGCCTACCTGAGAGCAACAAGTCAGTGCTGAAACATTGGGGAAAAACAACAGAGGCCCCTAGCGGTGGCTTGTTCGCTTGCTAGCCACATTTGTGGATTTACGGCTGCATTTGTGTGTGGATTGGGAGAAACGCGAAAGGTAATTCTCAAAATCCAAAAACCCACGAGAGGTAATGAACAAAATCACCTCATGGAAAACATGCGAGTGACTTGATCCACAAACAACACTTTATAAATACATTTTAAATTCGAGAGTGTGACTTTACAAATATATAAAATGTAAATTGAAGCATATAAATGTATTAACTCTTAATTTAATAAGTTATAATGACCGTTTTTCCTCAGGCAGAAGCCAAGCAGACTAACGGCAATGTATTCCGGCGAAACCTCCTGAACCGGCTCCAGCAGGAGTTCAAGGCCCGCGAGGAGACCAGGAAGAAATCGACTCAGGAATGGGTGTGTTTCGTGTCCTTCATCTGCAACATATTCGACTACCTCAAGGTGATGTACCTTCACTATGTGAAGCTGCTTTGTGACAACGTCAGTTGTAAAAGGCGCTATATAAATAAATTTGATTTTGATTTGATGTATTGCTACAGGCAGTACATCTGTAGTACTGATATAGCAATCAATAGCAATCTGTAGTAGTGATGGTCACTGACAGCAATTGTTGAATATGGTTATCACAGTCCAAATTCCAAATACAAGTTGAACTTCCCGCCCCCTCAGCATTTCTTATTAAATTAATAGGATCTATAGGTTCTCTCTCTCTCTCTCTCTCTCTCTCTCTCTCTTTCTGTCTGTCTCTTTCTTTCTCTCTCTCTCTCTTCTTTCCTTCTCTTTCTCTCACTCTTTCTCTCTCTCTCTTTCTTTTTTTCTTTTTCTTTCTTTCTTTCTTTCTTTCTCCTTTCTCTCTCTCGCTCTCTTTCCTCTTTCTTTCTCTCCTCTCTTTCTTTCTTTCTCTCTCTTTCTCCTTTCTTTCTCTCTTTCTCTATCTCCTCTCTTTCTTTCTCTCTCTCTACTTCTGGGAAGTTTTTACTTTATACTTTGGGACACATTGTTGTGAAAATTTTATTGCATCAGCCATGAGAGCATAGTGGTGTCAAACAATAACACTGGGAGATTAGTTCTGAATCAAAAATGCCACTCCAGTTCATCTAAAAGGAATTCCATGGAGCACAGTTACCTGCCTACACTTGCAATTGAACATGGCAACCTTAAGCTCATGGTCATGTTCTATTCGTCGGTGCTTTCTATGGAGCATAACCCACCTGTGAACAGTTTAACACTGGTGTCAAACTTTGAGAACTTATTGGCCATTTTGGAAGATGATTAAAAAGTTAAATTTGTCAATGATTTTGTCAATGGTTTTGTTTCAGGTGAATAACATGCCCATGATGGCACTTGTGCACCCAGTGTATGACTGCTTATTCAGACTCGCCCAGCCTGATGCGCTCAAAAATGAAGAGGAGGTGAGCTCAATTTTCCCCAAGGCCTCAGTTTCATTTGTCATCCTTTGATTGATTATTAACCTCTTTAGTACAAGATTTTCATTACCTCAGTCTGTTTGGTGTCATATCTGAGTAACTTTGACAGTGCTGATTAGTGTGGTATAGGTTTGTTACATCTTTACTATAGTAACCCCTGTCAGAATGTGTGACCTACTGCATTTTCAGTTTAATATGCTTCTAATAGTAGTCAGAGATTTCCGCTGGCAATTTTATCCACTTCCACAATTTTTTTATTATTCTATATTAAAACACTAGGTAAGATTAGGTGCCATTTTTAATGTGTAATTCACATGTACAGCACTGTCTTGAAATTGAGGGGGTGGTTTCCTGCCTGCCTTCAAAAGTTCCATAGTGTAGTTTCTGCAGTATTGAGTCCAGAGCTTTCGCAATAGAGGCTCTACTCTGCCTATAGCAGGTCAGTGATCAGTGCGTCACAATATCATTTTAAGGTAAACATCCAACCTAGTGTTGCTTTAACAAATGTATGTTGTCACTCCACCATCTTTGATTCATACTGCTCTTATTGTTATTGACTTGCTCAGGTGTTGACCAGAGCTTGTCATCTCAGGAATTCTGTAAAGCTCCTTCGGAAAAAATGGCACTTACAATTTGGAATGAGGTGATTATACTTCAGTGAGCTCTGACTGAATTGTCCCTGTGTTTGTCTTCCACAAGGTGGATTGTTTGGTGCTGCAGCTTCACCGTATCGGCGAGCAGTTGGAGAAGATGAACGTGCAGCGGATGGACGAGCTCTTCTGCCTGCTGAGGGACGGTTTCCTCCTGCAGGACGGCCTCAGCTCTCTGGGACGTCTGCTCCTGCTGGAAATCCTGGAGTTCCGCGCTGGCGGCTGGACACTCAGTCAAACAGCGCAGAAATACTACTACAGTGAGGTGACTGACTGAGGGTAGGAATGAGAAGGAAGCTTGACTGAAGTCGATATTGGGTCAGTCGGTGCTGTTTTTTCCAGCAGCTGTTCTTAGTAATTTTTCTTTAAAATGAATTTTGTATGTGACAAGTTTTTTCTACAGAAAGCATCTAAACCTAGGTTGCCATGATTAAGCAAGAAGCCACAGTAGGTCATGATTTACAGTGACTTTAGTTTCGTGATTTGAGTTTTGCCAAGCAACATGCAGATCCACAATTCTCCATGAACAGCACAACGGTGAATGAAGAATTCACTAAAATTTAGATGTATATGGTCATGTGTTTACATACTTTATTTTACAACGACTTTAAACATGGATCAGCCGATTAGATTTTAAAGCATTAATTTTATTAACGTTTATTAAACATTTTTTATGTTGTGATATTCATTTTTCAGAATTTAAAAGTATACGAACCTCAGTTGAAAATGTTGGGACAGTGAAATGTTGATAAAGAGAAAGCCAATCTAGGACTTCCACTATAATTTTGTAAAGATGCTGTTAGGGCTGGACGATACGGACAAAATTTATATCACAATATGTTTTCTAATTTTGTTCGATACGATATAATTCCAACATCAATATGAACAGTATAAAATCAACCGAAAATCTTCCAAGAGCAAACAAGACACTTGACATCACAATCAAACATAAACCTCATTGGCTTTTTCAATGTTAATATTTTTGTACTAAATTCTAAATTGAGTGCATTGAACTGACGACAGCGCCCTGTAATGACCATTAGTCAGTGACAGATGCTCTAAATAATGTTTATTGAAAATGTGTTTGCAAATCATAGTTATTGAAAAATTTGATATTGCGATTATATATTGATATTGAATTATTGTCCAGCCTTAGATGCTGTGTAAAAAGTGTGCAATGTCACCTGATTTTTTTGACATGCATTGTTATCCACCTAGTTTGTCATGGCCCACTAATGACAGCACTTGATGGCACTTCTGATGACAAGCATGTGTACCACATGAATACCACAAGTCGCCTGAAGTCACTTTTTGGGCCACTTTTTGGTTCATTTGCAGTCTTCCAGTACTGAGAACTGACCAGTAAGTAGTGAGACCTCTTTCCCAGACGTGGCCCACATCCTCATGCACCCTGAGGAAACCCAGACAAGTTGGCAGCATTTCTGAATATGGTTAGCATAGTTTCTGCAGCAGAGGGTACAGTTTTTAACTTGGATTTGTGGATGCAGCGATGAACAAATTTACAAATCACAGTTTTCTGCTTTTATTTGCATTTCCTGTTTCGGAACTGAGATTTTTTACCAAAAATAGATGAAACTGTTTGTTCCTTAGAAGAAACGAGTTCAGCAGCAGAGACCGAGTGATGCAGTAGTATGAGGGTATGAAAGTTAAAATCAATAAATTAGTTGCTTAAATGTATATCAGTCAATCACATCATCAATCATAGAGATAAGTTGCAGCTCTTGATCCAATGCTGGTTACAAGCACAAATCATTGACTTGATGGAAGTCTTCACAGATCATTGGAAAACAGGTTGACCAGTTACTTCAGTATTAACTTATAGTAATTATTAATTAATTAAAATTTATTATTACTTTTCTTTTTAAGCTAATGTAACAGCTGTCCTGGAAGCTAGTTTAGAAAGATGCTAGGATGACGTTCCCTTTAATAAAGGATAGAAAGTTCACAAGCATTAAATGAGTGTCAGTTCTGAGTGTATCCTAATGAAATAGTAATTTAATGTTTCTGAAAATCTGTTTAGGAAATGACGTGACACACCACTCTTTTACAAAAGAGACTTATTTGACCTTATTATTAAAAGCCTTCTCAGAAAATCCACCAACATTTAAGTGACCTTTGGCCAGAGTTATATACACATTTTTATTTGTGTAGACTTTAATACTTGAGTTTTGTTACTGTTTCATATCGTAACCAAAGAGTTCATTTAAAAAGAATAAATAAAATAAACAATGATTTTTACTCAGGTCAAGTTTGAAGCTTTCAAATTCAGAGCGATGACGGTAGGTCACTGGGAGTAGTCTTCAATTCCAAATGGACCAATCTGAATTATTGTGGCTTTCTAAATATCTAACAGAAAATGGTGCTTAATGTTTATTTCTAAAAGCAATAAGGCAAGTAACTTCCTCATCTCCCACTTTGGTAGAATCTTCGTGGTGCTAACAATATTTTGTTTTATATTTTGAAGAATGTAGGCGCTTTTTCTTTCTTGTTATTGATAGAAGCTAGATATAAAGGGAATGAATCCTGCTAGTGTTTAAACATATTCAAAAAATCTCGTTACTTTATATCAATAATATACAGTAAATGTCTAACAATAGAGATGCGGTTTTGAAATGAAATAAAGTGCCTTGAGTTAACTCACTGAACAACTCACACGTGACTGAATTTTTCATTACTATTTACTGAGTGTATTTGTAACTTTTATTTAATCAGATTAGCCAAGGATGAAAACTCTACACTAGTGACCGAGCATTAAAACTTATTGACTATAGCCTCTTTTTCCACTGTGGAGCTGAACACTTCTGAGCAAAGTGTGCAATCATTATTGTAGCATTTTGACATGGACCCTGTTCAGAGCAGAATACTTACAACCCGTGCTCAGTCCGGTTTCTTCAGCAGTGGTTAGTTAGCTAACCTTTTATAGCTTTGATGGGTTGACTTAATCACATTGGGATTCATGATTATATTAGTCACCAAATCTAAATCTGTTTAGATTCTGGAGTTTTTTTTTTTGAGATTGAACACTGACTTGTGAAGGACAGCTGACCTCTGAAGCCTGTAAGTGAATTTCACTTGTATTAATAAGATTACTTTTGACCACAAAGGCGTTGAAAGAATGGTGTGCCTGTTATTTTATCAACCAGATACAAATTAATTTGTAACTCAAATTTGAGATGTTTTGAGATGAATGTTTACAGTGCGTTTGTCTCTGACTCAAATAAAGATATATGCAAACCGAGGTTTCAGTTTTGCTTTTTTTTTTTTAAGTTCTGAAAATTTGCCACAAACAATGGCTGTCCCAGTTCCGTAAACAGTGATGATTGGGATGTTTTGTAGAATATTCATTCATTGTCTGTAACCACTTATCCAGTTCGGGTTATGGTGGGTCCAGAGTCTACCTGGAAACATTGGGCGCAAGGCCTTCACAATGCAACACAGTCACTCACACCTACGGACACTTTTGAGTCACCAATCCACCTACCAACGTGTGTTTTTGGACTGTGGGAGGAAACCGGAGCACCCGGAGGAAACCCACGCAGACACAGGGAAAACACACCACACTCCTCACAGACAGTGACCTGGAGGAAACCCACGCGGACACAGGTAGAACACACCACACTCCTCACAGACAGTGACCTGGAGGAAACCCACGCGGACACAGGTAGAACACACCACACTCCTCACAGACAGTGACCTGGAGGAAACCCACGCGGACACAGGTAGAACACATCACTCTCTGATTTCAGACTCTGATCCTGCTCTGAACTTAACTCTATTTTTTTACAGACCAAATCAGAGAGCGAGGAAAACAAAACTTATCTTCCCAATCTGTTTAAATTTAGAACAATCACCTGTCATTTCTTGTGGTTGAAAAACAATGACACCACTCAAGGAGTTCTGTTTTAAACAAAATTATATAAAAGTATTACTAAAACAGGCTCCAGTAGTGGCTTTCCTTTAACATTTATTGTACTGTCATGAAACAAAATACAACTATTAACATTTTATGCTTAACATGAGATTACTCTGGACTTCCAAGCAATGCCAGAATTAGTCCTGTCTTCTCCGAAAATGTCTAATCTTTACAAATTAGGTTGAGGTTCTTGTTTTAAGTAACCTTATATAAGGCTTAAAACTGGTACCTGGAACATGAACTGAACTGCAGTATTCCTCCATTTTACCCACAAAACAGGTGAGCTCTGGATTTTGCAGTTCTTCTCCTATGGCAAGACTTTCCAAATGCAGTTCTGCAGACTGCAGTCTATTCTTTGTCTCTTCTAGCCTACTGCACTCAACTCAGACTGAGGTTTCAACTGAATAGTTGATAAAGTATAGATGGAAAATGCTCATGGACAGAGATTGAAGGTTTCTGGTTAACTGCCAAAGGCTACTTTTATATACACACACACACGATAATGGCTATTAACATGGGAATCAGCAATAATAATGATGGACACTGAGACAGTCCACCAACACATCAGGCATACTCCAGTCCAGTCCAAGCAGAACGACCTTGGAATGATCAAGTCTTTATTCATTCTGCTACCACCAGCGGTAATGAGCGTATGCTCTATTGGCTTCGGCCATTTTGTGAAGGTCGTGTTTGCGTTTGATGACGTTTCCCTCGTTAACGAAAGCCGCCAGCAGCTCTTGGGAGAGTTTCTCGTACATGTGTGTGCGGCGGTGCTTGTTTTCCCGACACTCCGTTATCATCCACTTCATGGCCAGGAAGCGGCGACGGTTGTCTTTCAGAGGGATAGGAACCTGAGTGAAGAGTGGATATCAGTACAGGACAGACAAGTCTTATCTGGATTCGTGAACTTATAATAAACCATTGCTTTAGGCACAAAAATGTTTACATGTATGTTTATAAAAGTAATATAACACTCTGGGATTCAAACACTTGTGCTATGTGGAGGACACTAGTTTTACCCACTATGCTATTGTTAATGTTGGGACTTATCAAAATTGAAAATAACAAGAAATTGTAGTCAGATTAAACGGCTATCATCTTAAATAACTGATAACAGGTGTACAGCCATGGCCCACGGCGAATGTATAAAGATTCTGGCTCGCTAATTGAACAGTGTTAATGGGTAGGCTTTAAAATTCTATTCGGTGTTTCCTCAATTGGCCTTGTAGCTCCAGTGCAGAAACCAGACATGTCTCGGCTGAACATTTACAGGAGGTCCTCGGGTTACGTCAGTCCAGAGTTACGATGTTTCGTGGTTACGACACATCTCCCATTTACTGTATAAAGCCTTGTTTCGACTTGGTTTTGCGTCGTAAACGTAGTAACGTGAACTTCGTGTTTGGTGTGCGCGGAAGAATACACGGTTACGCGGCTCGGGACCGAGGAGGATAGGATAAGTGCTTACAGTATGTTATTTAAGTACAGTATGTACGTATGTTCCGACTTACACCGAAAATCAGTTTACGACGCGACGTAGGAACGGATCAACGTCGTAAGTCGAGGACCCCCTGTATATGGAGAATATTGTGTAAATGTGATATTCCTTTAAGCAGGCAATGTAGAACAAGGCCAGTGAGTGTTGTGAAGCAATCTAACCTGGTAGTTCTTTCCCCCTTTCTGGATGCTGGCCAGTCCAATGACTGGTTTGCAGTTTTCTAGGGCCTGGTGGAAGATTGCGTATGGGTTACACTCAATCGCCTCCTTCTCTGCTGATGGGGTTCTGTGGTATTTCTCCACCTGCTTCCGCTTTATTGTCTCTAGAGTCTGAATATGAAGAAAACATACAGGTAATAGTCAGTCTGAAGTGAGGACCATCCAACAAGAATGTCTCTTAAACCACCCTTCATGGAGGAACTTTTTCAGCACATTAATATGGGGATCTAGAACCTACCAATCCACAAACCGGTTCGCCTAAGCCTGTAAACATGGGATAAAATGTCAATCTGAATTTGAACTGCATCTTATGTAGATGGCAGGCCCTTTAGTATTGACCCACCTCATGTTCTGAGTACCCACAATGACAGCACAGGACCCACATTTATGTGAGTGCACAAAGAGGAGGTAAAACAGATGAAAAACGAGAAATAAGACTTGTGATTAAATAAGAGAACCAAGCTAAAATGACTAAAATCCAGAGCTTCTGCTCCTCACTCTTTATTTCTGGGATCTCGTTACCGTGGGGTTTGATCCTTGTACCATGTCACAGATGTGGAAAAGGAGTGTAATGTTTCTCTATTAAGGAAAACAGTAATTCCAAACATTTTGAGCTCTCTGGGATCTGTGGTTATACAGCAGCCTCAGGATTGACTGCACTGTTGCTCAAATGCCTGACTATACAGGCTCTACTCGAACAGTGAGAAATGTATCTGAACAGCTGCTTCTGGAAAGGCAAGAGCTGTGTGTTTGTTCCATAATGGGGGTTACATTTAACACACTCGCGCGCACACACAACAAGGACGAACAGGATTAAAATGAAAATCAAGTAATGGATATAGGCAAGATTATGTGGATTCGAAGTTCTGAATGATGTTATCTGCCCAGCGTTACTTCAAGGTTTTTGTGAGAACCACAAGAGATTCTTATGTTCTTTACCTGTGTCATGATTTCTCTGGCCAGTGCCTTATTGCCATCTTGCATCATCATGTTGATGAACTTGCTGTTGATTGAAAGGGCATAAAAAAAACAATATAAGGAAAGACTATAAAAGCTGGGAATAGTCTGTTCAATAATGCTGTAACAATTATTGGACAAAAATAATTACTCAAATTTTCTATTATGATTATTTAATACACAGTCATTCTGACCGACTGCAACACACTACAGAAAGTGTAAGGGATGACAGGACTTCTATGGATTCACTGCATAAATCACTCATCTCTGAGAGGAATCTGATGAAGGGCAGCAGTAAAGGGAGAGGACTTGAGACAAACTTTACAATTAGTTTGTTTAATAGAAGAATAGTGCATATATTATTAATAAAAATGCAGGTGATCAGCAGTGGTGTTTCTATTACTTTTTTAAAACTTGAATTGACAGAAAATCGAATTCTTAAGATCAGAAATTGACATGAATGTTTTCAGTCGTAAATTTTGGAGTGTGCTCCAATCGTGTTGTTAGTGCCAGGGGCTTTTACCTGAGGACCGGGTCATTAAAGGGGGAGCTGGTCATGTCGGACGTTGCTGCTTTGATCGGTCGAGTGGATTTCAGAAGTTGTTCCTCTTTCTGCTCTGAACTTAGCTCAGTCTCAGGGATGTTATATGCTTCTTTACTGGCCTCTGGCTCCAGGTAGTACGGGTTATAGCGACTCCATCGCACTAAACACAACCTAAAGGAAATGAAGCGGATTGTGTAAGTGTTTATTCATTTATTCAATGTAACAAGCACTTCATATTGCAGTATTTAAAAAAAATAGTCATTATTAAGGTTTTTTTTTTTTAAAGAAAACTAATAAATAAAAATGAAAATCACTAAAACTGCAGCTAAATCTACTACTACAACAAAAGATACTTACATTACTAATAATTACATAAATAATACCTTTCCAGAAAAGCAAGAAATTGTTCAATTTATATTCCTGTAGTATTACTAGTACTACTGCAATTATCAATAATAAAAACAAAATATATCCATGTACAGGAAGGACAATTCTTATACTTAACTATTATTTTATTATTGTTTACGCAAAATATCCATGTCCAGTCCAACTACCACTAAATATACTATTAACAAAAATTCTAAATGTTTCCATATTAAATCTGTATTTATGTTTATTAAGAGCATATATAGGACACGAGGTTATTAACCGTTTTCTTCACTCGACTGAGACAAATTTTCCTTTGTTGTGAAACAATTTTATAATGCTCTAATAGTTTCTAACTTCCAGAAAAACGTCCAGAGTCTTTACCAATCTCTAAAAGACTTTAATAACTCAGTAAACATTTTATTCACCTCGGTGTCCATGGCTTTAACAGGTTCGCTATGGAGGCCGCCATCTTCTTGAAGAAGCAACCGATTCTCCGCCGGTTAAAAACTATAAACCGAAAAAAATATTCCTCTTAAATTAAAACAAAAAGCATTTTATAAAGAGTCAATGGACAATAAAATGAGACTTAATATGTTATTAGATACGGTTATTTGTTATAATTTTGACAAAGCTCGTGAATGAACCTTGGGCCTGTCTCGAACCTCATACTAGTGCACTACTTAGTGAGTCAAAAATAGGACATCTCCTTTAGCACTGCAGTCATTGGAGTAGTAGGTTAAGGGTAGTAGTTTGTAATTTGAGACGCAGCCCTCGTCTTTTTCGTTAGGCAACTGAAGTACTGCCTCCAGATTTGTCTGATTCTTTGTCTCCCTCTGGTGGCCTGATTTTAACTGTACAGTTTGTGTCACATAGATATTTGTTCAATAATGGGTGATAATTGAAACGGATAAAATTGGAATAAAACGAAATGAGTGAAAATACTTCCATGTGTCTTATATTAATTAAGTAAATCATTAATTAATATTCTTTAACCGGTTAATCCTGATCAGGTTTGTGGGAGGCCCAATGCCAAACCATATAATTTGTCCCTTAAGAGGGAAGGGTATGGAAGCAAATCTGTCTCATCAGACTTTGAAATATTACCACCTTTGCATTTGTAGCACTGATTTTTTATTTTATTTTATTTATATATATTTTTTTGCACTGAAATTATGTATCTGAATATAATTGCTCTTTAATAGGACTCGTGAATTTTCAAGAACACGTTTTCACTGTTATTATTCAACGTTAATAAATTAACATAAAAATAATTCAAGCTTAAAAAAATTCAAACAATATATTTCGAAGTTGCTCAAATAAGGTAGACGAAATTCAGATACCAAAATACGAGTCACATCCGGGTTACCAAGGATGAGCAATCGATTCATTTGGATTTTCTCTTTCACCTTAAATGCTGCAGTAGTTCCATTCTGTTGCCGCTAGATGGCGACAAAAGAACCCAATTTCCATACCGTGGAAAAACTACACGTTTAGCTTCCTTCCGCGGATATTATCTCTTTATTTTCAAATTGTCTCAAAACTCTGAAAGGCTCACTAAAGACACAATATAACAGACTATTGATATCCTGAAGATGAAGAAATTTTACTGTGGAGATATTTTGTAATGGCCCTGTGAATATAGCATGTGACATGATGAATATGTGGAAACATGAACTGTGGATTAAATGTCATGTGCCATTACAAAACAATTTCCACAGTAAAATTTCTTCATCTTCAGGACATTAATAGTTTGTTATATTGTGTCTTTAGTGAGCCTTTCAGATTTTTGAGACACTTTGAAAATAAAGAGATAATATCCGCGGAAGGAAGCACAAAATGCAATTACTGCACCATTTAAGGTGAAAGAGAAAATCCAAATGAATCGATTGCTCATCCTTGGTGTCCCGGATGTGTATCTGAATTTAGCTCCGTTCAGTCAGCAACAATAAGCAATAATATGTCACCGGAAATAGCTTTTTTTTTTTTTTTTTGCATTTCTACCGTATTTCCATTTCAAAATAAAAGACATGCATCCTTGTGTCGTCTTATGAATAAAAAAAACTTTAAATTTTTTTTTTAACCTGAAAATTTTTACTAATTCTTATTATATATATATATATATATATATGTATATATGGATTAATAAAATCAATTCAGAAATTTTTCTGCATGATTCTATTACTTACATTATTAATATATTATTATTATTATATTATTATTATTGGGGCGGCACGGTGGCGCAGTCACACAGCTCCAGCGGCCTGGAGGTTGTGGGTTCGATTCCCGCTCCGGGTGACTGTCTGTGAGGAGTGTGGTGTGTTCTCCCCGTGTCCGCGTGGGTTTCCTCCGGGTGCTCCGGTTTCCTCCCACAGTCCAAAAACACACGTTGCAGGTGGATTGGCGACTCGAAAGTGTCCGTAGGTGTGAGTGTGTGAGTGAATGTGTGTGTGTCTGTGTTGCCCTGTGAAGGACTGGCGTCCCCTCCAGGGTGTATTTTCGCCTTGTGCCCGATGATTCCAGGTAGGCTCTGGAACCCCCGCGACCCTAAATTGGATAAGCAGTTACAAATAATGGATGGATATTATTATTATTATTATTATTCTTAATTACGGAAGGTTATTGTTTTACACTTAGGACAAGGGGAGTATACAGAATGATAAAACTACAGAAGGGATAATATACATGGGTTTAAATATTTTATATTATAAAATGTTGTAAGTATCTTCATAGTTTTATGCCAAACATGTATTCATATATAGGGTACTATGGGCACCACACACATTACGGCCAACTACATTCACATCAATGAAGAATGGACAAAGTTTTACTGTAATACTGTCTAAACAATACCTTTTATACATTTAAACAAGCATCACGGGAGTCTCTTACACTACAGGCGTGACACACCACATGGTGTAATTCATTCACATATATGAGTGATGGACATAGTTTTAATGGAATACTGCCTAAACAATCTACTGTCTACTGAATTTGAGCATCTTTGAAATATATTGTTTGAATTTCTTTATCTGAATTTATTAACCTTCAGTAATAACAGTGAAAACGTGTTCTCGAATATTCACGAGTTCTATTCAAGAGAAATTATATTCAGATGCATAATTTCAGTGCAAAAAAAATCAGTGCTACAAAATTTAAAGGTGGTAATATTTCAAAGTCTGATGAGACAGATTTGCCTCCATAGAAGGGTAAGCGCATTAAAGACACAAAAATGGAAATGTGCAATGTTTTATTCACATATTTGAAAAATTATTCAAAGATCTGGTCTAGGATAAAAAAATATTGATATATTTTAAAAATATAGTGTACTGCATACATTGGTTCCATTATTTCATCCTTCGCTGCATTTCAATGCACCCACACAATTAACAACAAGAAGTAAAGATTGATTACCATGGAATGACACTTAAAAATACTAGTCCTTTTCTCTCTTACGTCTCTATGTGTGCTTGCTTTACAGAGTTAAAGTGATTGGAAAAAGGCTAAAGTTACAGCTTGTTAAACTGTGTTAATGTGTGAGAGTTAAAGTGCAGTTGTGCAGTGTTCAGGCCAGTCTGCTCTCAGCTCTTTGTTGATGTAGTAGTAGATCCAGGCCACAAAAGGGAACACAGCGATACCGACAGCAGTGCACAGCCTCAAAACACCAACCCCACCTCTGCAAAAATGAATAAATAAATAAATAAATAAATAAAGCAAGCCTTGAATGGCAGGGACCTGGAGGTTGTGGGTTTGATTCCGGCTCCGGGTGACTGTCTGTGAGGAGTGTGGTGTGTTCTCCCTGTGTCTGTGTGGGTTTCCTTCGGGTGACTGTCTGTGAGGAGTTGGTGTGTTCTCTCTGTGTCTGTGTGAGGAGTGTGTTTTGTTCTCCCTGTGTCTGCGTGGGTTTCCTCCGGGTGACTGTCTGTGAGGAGTATGGTGTGTTCTCTCTGTGTCTGTGTGAGGAGTGTGTTTTGTTCTCCCTGTGTCTGCGTGGGTTTCCTCCGGGTGACTGTCTGTGAGGAGTATGGTGTGTTCTCCCTGTGTCCGCGTGGGTTTCCTCCGGGTGACTGTCTGTGAGGAGTGTGGTGTGTTCTCCCTGTGTCTGCGTGGGTTTCCTCCGGGTGACTGTCTGTGAGGAGTGTGGTGTGTTCTCTCTGTGTCTGCGTGGGTTTCCTCCAGGTGACTGTCTGTGAGGAGTGTGGTGTGTTCTCCCTGTGTCTGCGTGGGTTTCCTCCAGGTGACTGTCTGTGAGGAGTTGGTGTGTTCTCTCTGTGTCTGTGTGAGGAGTGTGGTGTGTTCTCTCTGAGTCAGCGTGGGTTTCCTCCGGGTGACTGTCTGTGAGGAGTGTGGTGTGTTCTCCCTGTGTCTGCGTGGGTTTCCTTCGGGTGACTGTCTGTGAGGAGTTGGTGTGTTCTCTCTGTGTCTGTGTGAGGAGTGTGTTGTGTTCTCCCTGTGTCTGCGTGGGTTTCCTCCGGGTGACTGTCTGTGAGGAGTGTGGTGTGTTCTCCCTGTGTCCGCGTGGGTTTCCTCCGGGTGACTGTCTGTGAAGAGTGTGGTGTGTTCTCTCTGAGTCAGCGTGGGTTTCCTCCAGGTGACTGTCTGTGAGGAGTGTGGTGTGTTCTCCCTGTGTCCCCGTGGGTTTCTTCTGGGTGACTGTCTGTGATGAGTGTGGTGTGTTCTCTCTGTGTCTGTGTGGGTTTCCTCCGGGTGACTGTCTGTGAGGAGTGTGGTGTTTTCTCCTGTGTCTGCGTGGGTTTCCTCCAGGTGACTGTCTGTGAGGAGTGTGGTGTTTTCTCTCTGTGTCTGCGTGGGTTTCCTCCGGGTGACTGTCTGTGAGGAGTGTGGTGTGTTCTCTCTGAGTCAGCGTGGGTTTCCTCCGGGTGACTGTCTGTGAGGAGTTGGTGTGTTCTCCTTGTGTCTGTGTGGGTTTCCTCCGGGTGACTGTCTGTAAGGAGTGTGGGGTAAATGCAAATCTAATAATAAAGTTATTACATTTTATTTGCTACTTCCTGGAAGGAGAAATGATGCATTGATCCTTTAATGTCATTAACAATAAATTACTAAGACACATTTACATTTAAGGCATTGAGCAGACGATCTTATCCAGAACAGTTTAATCGTGAAGCCGATGTTGGCAATGGCCTATAATTACATATAATATATGACATTACATTTGTAAATCATTGCCTAAAAAGGTGAAAATACTCACTGGTGAATATTTAAATAATGAAATCACTTGTTACTGTGAATGATATGTAGGAGGTTTTATGAAGTCTGTAAATGAGGGAATTTGAACTGTTACCGTCCAGAATGTCGGCACAAAAGCAACCAGAGCACTGTCAGCATCAGTCCACAAAACTCCCTGTAAGCAGAAAGGAAGAATATAAAAAATAGAAAGATAATTATTTATTAAAACCAATGATATTCTGTAAAATAAAAATGTAATCTCATCATGCGCTGCCTGGCCACTAATTAATATTTGCCCACTGGGGGGCTTTTGGATGTAATGATCATTTATTTATGTGGTGAATATGAGCTAAAACTAAACAGGAAAGAGATGGACTACAAACCTTTACTGTAGAACTACAAAGTACTCCTACATTGTAAGTACATTCACATGTAAAATACAGTGTTAAGAGGATCAGATAAAACTGAGAATGACTGAAGATACAGGTTCATTTTACTCAATAAAATGCTCAGCCTATGTTCTATAACTACGTACAATACTCTATTGTGTAATGAAGGTTAAATACCTTCCTTCCTCTTGATGAAAAATGTGTGTGACACCCTCTTTATAAAGAGTCCAACCCAAAATAGCCCCAAAGCCAGTGGCCACCATCACGTGTAAATCAGCGACTCTCCTCCATGGTAGGGTCTCTGCAAAACAGAAGTCGTGAAAATGAAAAGATGTAACTTACAAAACAGTGCATTAACGAAGACTGTCCATTAGATGGCAATAGATTTACATCAACATTGGAGCTACACCAGCACTGGATCACTGCGATACTTCTCGTTTGTATGTTGGAGGGAGGGTATTTCAACTTATCCCATGGAAGACAGGGGTTTGATTCCCAGACCGGGGGACACTACATCAGCACTGAATCTACACAAGCACTGGATCTTAAGGGAACAATAGGAAAGCTTAATATGTTTGCAGGTGGCGCAGCAGGTAGTGTCGCAGTCACAGCTCCAGGGACCTGGAGGTTGTGGGTTCGATTCCTGCTCCGGGTGACTGTCTGTTGGTGTGTTTTCTCTGTGTCTGCGTGGGTTTCCTCCGGGTGACTGTCTTTGAGGAGTGTGGTGTATTCTCCCCGTGTCCGCGTGGGTTTCCTCTGGGTGCTCCGGTTTCCTCCCACAGTCCAAAAACACACATTGGTAGGTGGATTGGCGACTCAAATGTGTCCGTGTGTGTGTTGCCCTGTGAAGGACTGGCGCCCCCTCCAGGGTGTGTTCCCGCCTTGCTCCCAGTGATTCCAGGTGGACCCTGAATTTGATAAGCGGATAACAGGGAATGAATGAATGATATGTTTGCACCTGGGATTTCAGAACGTAATGCCCTTTTACAGGGGACAGGAGAAGGGAAGGAGTGGGGGTGGTTTTCTAATAAACGTTACATAGTTCAGTTTCTGCAGTGCTGAGCAAAACAAAGTCTCTACACCAGCACTAGACTTTCTTTGAGATGAAAGTCTTATTTTTAACTATCTTCACCAGCAGTGGATCTGCAAAAGCTTTGGATCTATATAAACCAGCATTGAAGCACTGGATCTACAAACAGCACTGTATCTAAATGAATCGACAATGAAACTACAATGAAACTACAGCATTAGACAACCTGTTATTTGTGGGTGACAGCTGATCAAAAAGCACAGTCCTGCTGGAATAGCATATCCAACCTGTGTGTGAAAAGAAAAGAAGACATTCACACCACTATATATGTTATTTTCAAGTTTGTTTGGTTTTTTTTTTTTTTTGTAGTGCTATGTACATAAGAGTACTTTTGTACAAGAGTATGCCTTGTGTGTATATTTACCATCCAGAATCCAGCATCTGGGTCATTTATCTGTTGGGAAAGGGTTAAACACCTACAATTAGTTCCACTTACTTTAAGTATAGTTCAAAATATTTTTCAGTGCCAATCCACAAACTTTACAAAGGTCAATGACAGCTCTGTTATCATGTGCTAATAAGAGATAAAAAAGGGAAATCACTTGCCTGAACGTAGGTGGCTAATGCGAAAAACGCCGACATTAGGAGATTACACCCTCTCCATAGAGGGACGATAAACTCTGTCTTATTTTTCCCCATTGTGCATTCTTAAAAATATAAATCTCAGATAACTGCTGACACTTCAGTACACTTTTCTACACGGACAGGAAACGGATTACTCTGCGTCACTGTTGCATTATGGGAAATGTAGTTTTCTCTGAGGAATAACAGCATTGCGACATTAACCGCTTAAACGCCAACGACATTTTCTCATTCCCAACTTACGTTTTAATAGAATATATGCAAATTAATGTCTACTAAGTCTAAAAGCATAATTCCAAGCTAAAAATACATTCAACCAGAAAGCAACATTTTTCTTTCCTTGGTGTCACGTGGAATTACAGCATTTGAGCAAAACCTGCTTGAAAAATGAATCCCTATTTTGGGGGGAAAAAAGCAAACAAATATACACAGAAATTCATATTTGATGGCTTGCTTCACTATCCACATAAGCGTGTGTGAGTTCCTGGTTGTGAAATTGCCCACAGGTATGAGTGTGTGAATGACTGTGTTAGTGTGGTGGCCTGTCCGTGGTGTATTCCCGCCTTAGGCCCAATGATTCTGTTTGCTCCAGCCCCTCTTTGTCCTTCAACTGTAAGAAGTGGCTAGAGGGGATGAATGAACTGTAACACCTGTTCTAGTGTTATGCTTGTGGTAACTGGTTTAAGTATGCACACAACAGTATTCATTCATTCATTCATTCATTCATTATCTGTAACCGCTTATCCAGTTCAGGGTCGCGGTGGGTCCAGAGCCTACCTGGAATCATTGGGCGCAAGGCGGAAATACACCCTGGAGGGGGCGCCAGTCTTTCACAGGGCAACAAAGACACACACACACATTCACTCACACACTCATGCCTACGGACACTTTTGAGTCGCCAATCCACCTACCAACGTGTGTTTTTGGACTGTGGGAGGAAACCGGAGCACCCGGAGGAAACCCATGCGGACACAGGGAGACTACACCACACTCCTAACAGACAGTCACGCAGAGGAAACCCACGCAGACACAGGGAGAACACACCACACTCCTCACAGACAGTCACCCGGAGGAAACCCACGCAGACACAGGGAGAACACACCACACTCCTCACAGACAGTCACCCGGAGGAAACCCACGCAGACACAGGGAGAACACACCACACTCCTCACAGACAGTCACCCGGAGGAAACCCACGCAGACACAGGGAGAACACACCACACTCCTCACAGACAGTCACCCGGAGGAAACCCACGCAGACACAGGGAGAACACACCACACTCCTCACAGACAGTCACCCGGAGGAAACCCACGCAGACACAGGGAGAACACACCACATTCCTCACAGACAGTCACCCGGAGGAAACCCACGCAGACACAGGGAGAACACACCACACTCCTCACAGACAGTCACCCGGAGGAAACCCACGCAGACACAGGGAGAACACACCACACTCCTCACAGACAGTCACCCGGAGGAAACCCACGCAGACACAGGGAGAACACACCACACTCCTCACAGACAGTCACCCGGAGGAAACCCACGCAGACACAGGGAGAACACACCACACTCCTCACAGACAGTCACCCGGAGGAAACCCACGCAGACACAGGGAGAACACACCACACTCCTCACAGACAGTCACCCGGAGGAAACCCACGCAGACACAGGGAGAACACACCACACTCCTCACAGACAGTCACCCGGAGGAAACCCACGCAGACACAGGGAGAACACACCACACTCCTCACAGACAGTCACCCGGAGGAAACCCACGCAGACACAGGGAGAACACACCACACTCCTCACAGACAGTCACCCGGAGGAAACCCACGCAGACACAGGGAGAACACACCACACTCCTCACAGACAGTCACCCGGAGGAAACCCACGCAGACACAGGGAGAACACACCACACTCCTCACAGACAGTCACCCGGAGGAAACCCACGCGGACACAGGGAGACTACACCACACTCCTCACAGACAGTCACCCGGAGGAAACCCACGCAGACATGGGGAGAACACACCACACTCCTCCCAGACAGTCACCCGGAAGAAACCCACACAGACACAGTTGGAACACACCACACTCTTCACAGACAGTCACCCGGAGCGGGACTCGAACCCACATTCTCCAGGTCCCTGGAGCTGTGTACAACAGTATTATAAAAAATAAATAAATAAAAATAAAACAGCTGTATAGGAAACTGGATGAGTGACAGCAGAGAAGACACAGGGACAACTGGCTAGACATCTACAGTACTGCTGCCATGGGAAGCATGGGTTGCCACAGCCACATCCAAAGCAGCAGGAGTTGACTGGACCATAGAAATGATCGGAAAATGTCTGTGATCTGATCTGGAAAATCTTACAGATCTAGTGACCTGTAATATTTCTAAGCCCAGTGTAAGTTGCAGATGGTAATGACCATTAAAACAGTTAATTGACTGACTGTGAAGAGTTTGCATGGGTTTCCTGTGGGCTGCCGGAGTTTTGACGAATTGTGCTACCTTGTCAAAATGTGCTACTTTGCAGCTCTCTCTCAGACCCAAACATTTTAATGTTTTTGTGTGTTTTATGTGATAAATCACATGAAATATATATCCGTTGCATTACGCAATCTTAGTTTACTGTGTGTTCCAAAACTGTACACTAAGTTAAATGTAAAAAATATCAAATAATTTCTTTAATCTTATAATTTCTTTAATAAGGGGATTTAGGCTGTTCATATCTCCCGATTATACCTCTGTAGGTAGCATTTCCTGATACACTAGCTTATCAGAGTATCTTACCTACCGTTTTATTTAAACAACTATAGTACACTATGGCAGCACATTTTGACAGGGTAGGACAACTCGTCAGAACACCAATTTCCTCCCAGTCCAAAAATACACGTTGGTAGGTGGATCCGTTACTTAAAATTGTCCATATGCATTAGTTTTGAGTGTGTGTCGCCCTGTGAAGGACTGCCGCCCCCTCCAGGGTGTGTTCCCGCCTTGTGCTCAGTGACTCCTGATAGGCTGTGGACCCATCGCGACCCTGAATTGGATAAGGGTTATAGATAATAAACGGGTGAATGAATGTATTTGGCCATTCTGGTAAGATTTGTCAATAATCCAAACAGAAGCTTAAAAGGTTTTAACAAATTGTGATTGAAATGAATTCGGTCCAATACTACATCGTTGAACACTGTGTGATTACATTACATTACATTACACACACTGCAGTCCCTTTTTGCTGGGGGCGTTGAGAGAGAGAGAGAGAGAGAGAGAGAGAGAGAGAGAGAGAGCGAGAGAGAGCGCTGCTGTCTGAACTTCAGCACAACACAAATGGCGACTCCCAACTCAACCACAACAACATCCACATCTTGCTCTCCTTCCTCTTACTCTTCTTCTTATTCTTCCTCTTCTTCCAGCCACAATAGCAGCAACGCGGGATCTTCCCATCACCATCAGTCCCAGACGCAGCACATAACCACCATGAGCAGCATGCAAGGTAAGAATAGACAGATAAAACATTTTACTGCTGTTTCTGTCTCTCTGTGACCTGATCAGATCAGGAGGGTTGGATTGGATTGGATTGGATTGGATTTAACAGGTCTAAACAGACAGACGGCTCCTCATATCGTTATTTCCATTAATACTAAAGCCAGTCATTTGTCTTGTGTTTTTTCGTTGGACGTTAGAAGCCAAATTCAGTTGATTAATAATATATTTCTTATTTAGACCGCATTGATGCCTGTTATAAAAGGAAGTCAGCCCTAGTCTTGAATTATCCATTACTCTGGCGTTTCTCCTTTTTTAACACGTCCATTTTCCCGTCCATTAAGAGTCTAAAAGAAAGTTTTTGGCGGGGTAAAGCAGCAGAAACACAAAAAGGAAATACGTTAAATCACAGCTCGAGAAAAAACACTGGGCTACGGCTAAGCTAAACTAGCCATTGATGCTAAAGCAGTAAACAGCATTTAGCCTGACATTAATTCTTAAAAGCTAACTTTGTTGGTTTAGATATGTCCGTACCATGTATTCGACTGCCCACAATAACAGCTTGAAAGTGTCAGCTTTATGGCTTTAGTAATTGTTTAAAAAAGGGCTTGCTAGAATGCTAACTGATGTCAGTTAGCTAAGGTTGCTAGCTGGCTAATAAGCAGCAGTCAGGCCCACGATTTTTATTTATATTCTTACATCTTTGTAATGTGCTACAACTGGATTTTTATACGTTTTATGGGTGTTAACAACATTTTAATCCAAGACACATTGAAATTCAGAGATAATATTGCTTAATATTTGTGAAATGTCAGTGAGTTCATTTGTCTTTGCTTAGCAAGCCCTTACTCTGAAAGGTGTTTGACATCTAGTCATTTGGTTTTTGGCAAAGACAGCGTAACATAGCGCAAGTCCATTTCTGTTTGGTTTCTTTTTTAATATGAAATTGACAACTGCATTTTTTGTGACAAAATATAAGATGACACGCAGCTGGGACTGCCATCTGGCCTCTCAGTCCAGTCCCTAAACATCTAAAAGCAGTCTGACTGGACGTTTTAAAGGGCATCAAGGCCAAAATGAACACTTTTCCTGTTAATGCAAAATTCTGGTGATGCCTTAATAGTCTTACGAGTAAGATTTACTAATTTAAAGGCCAGGAAGTCTCTCTTCTTGTGATGTTTCTTGAAGCTGGCAAGAGCTGTTTTGAAATAGCTTATGACATGTTTGACTAATGCAGGAGGAGGACAGATGAAGCTGAATATTATATAATGTCCATATAATGCATCAGTGGACTTTTTTTTATCTCAAGTGGTAGACTTACCAAAGTTTGTTTCACATATGTCAGTAGTGTACGCTGAGTATTATAGTCAGAGAAAATGGATTGATAAAACATGTAAAAGGAAAAAAACTGTAGAAATTATAGATTGCATTAAATTGATATAATTGATGGATGTAATGCTGCATTATACTTAAAAGGCAAATAATATATTTATTGCTATATATATATGTGCACAAATTAAAAAATTTGAAAGGAAATTCGTCCCACAAATTGCATGCAATAACAGCCTATGACCTTGCAAATCTCAGTCAGTCAGTGAGGCACATTAAACATTAATTGTACATTAATGTAATAAATATTATAATATTTTTAATACCCTCAGTGTAGTTCAGAACATATTGCTTTAGCTAAAATACATTTATTTAACTTTGTACCAACGCCACAGAGTTACTTATAAAATGGGACAAAATAAACACAGGAAATGTAGCTGCTGATGATATTTCTAGTTGTGGGATATTCGACTCTTGCAACATGACACATTTTATGATGTCCTGATGACTAGTTATTTTGTACATGTGCATCATCATGTAACAAAGAAACCGCCATGACAATGTATTTATGGCAAAGGTAGGGGAACCATAAGGTGAGGGCTAAAACCACATCTCACTCATCCAAAGTATTTATGCTCTGTTGAAATCAATTTGTTTCATTTTAACTTACAGAGACCAACACGTGCTGGAGGTGTCAGAGTGATACAGGTAGCTACTGTCCACATTTTTAGTAGTTAGGACTGTAGTCATTCTGTGCTCAGTCGGATGAAGCTTTGATTATCCCTCACCCCTTTAACCGGCCTTGACCCTTACCCTGACCCTGACCTTGAACCCGACCCACCCCCAAACCACCTTTCTACATGATGATATTTAACTGCATGTATTTTTGAAATCTGTGTTTTGTTCCAGAACAAGGTAAAGTATTTAATTGTGGGTTAATGTCATTCTCTCTGTGTATCTTACAAACCTGTCTTGATCATTTTTAAATATTTGTTACCAATTATTAGAAATGTGTTCACACACACACACACACTACTGCTGATTTATCTGTACTACACCAAATTTAAAAAATATCTTCCATGTAATATGCACCAGTAACTTGAACTTACTGAATTCATTTTATCTCAAAGCTAGTTAGGTGTTTTTGGCAGCACCAGACAATATCTAAACATGACTTCTGCAAGGCCTAGCCCTATGTGTAGTCTCAGCCTTGTGGAGCACATTGTAATAACTCAATAAATATCACTATAATTGTCTTTTAGATGAAGGTGGGTTCCTGAAGTGCCCTCCTTTACTTCTGCACTGAAGTTACAAGGCTATGTGGCTAGTGTAGTATATCTCATGTGCTTCAGTTTGCATCAAACTGCATATCGAATTAATCCAACACTTGCCTCACACTGAATCAAGATTTTAATATCAGACAGACTGGATTATGTGTTTTTGATTTCAATGTAATACCCCCAAATAATAACTCAGCCTTCAGGTTTGCTACCACCAGTGTATTATTTATGATTGGAGTGTCCTTTACTTTAGTTACCATTAACAATAATGGTGTCATTTGTGGTTGTGCTTTCACAATCACTGGTTTATTAATAATCACATATTTAATAATCTTTTGATGTTTGGCCTATGATGTCTCCTCACTTTGGATCATATTTATCCACGCCCCTGAATGCGGTGGGAATCTCTAGCCATCTCATGATTCGATTCGCTCCTATTTCATTCCACTGTTTATTTATTATTATTTTTAGTTAAAATATTATTTTAAAAAAAAGATTTGCAATACTTTATCGCAATGCACATTTTGGCTTTAGTGTCGCTCTTCTTCAGAAATGTTTGTTACTGTTGACAGTTTGAGTGGCTATTGTCCAGAAGGTTTTAGAATTCCACACCTATACGATACAATATATGGATTGTGTAATGCTTATTAATATTGATAAGACTCACTATCATTTCTTTAGGATAGTTAAGTAGTACTTAGTTCTTTAGCCTATATTTGAAGCTTTTAAATTCAGTTTAATTTTTTTTTGTGGGATTTAGGCATAAACTAATTTATAACTCTGCTAATCCTATTTTGTACATTGGTTCAGATGAATTGCAGTGTATCAAATTATTGGTTATGTTTCCCCACCCTAACGCCCTGAATGTATAGATTTGATCTTTTTTAAATCACTGAAGTATATTCTCTCTCCCATAATGCTTTTCTCCCCTCACTTTGACCCCTAATGCCCCCATGACCCTGTTTGATGGTGGACCACGGTGAGACCCTGCACAGTTCACCTTCAATGCACACACTCACAGCCTGCACCATTTGACCTCCCCACTATCTTATTTCACCAGTCTCATTCTCTTCACTTTGCTTTCCTTTCTGGTTTCATGGAGTTTTTTTTCGTTCTAGTCCACTTCAGCAGTGCTGTTGTGTGTTGTTTTCCTCCCTGCATGTAAATGCATTTTTCTACTAGCAGATGCGTTTCCCTTCTGATTGAAACGTTTGTCTGCTAGCAGAAGCATTTCTCAGTGTTTATGTGAATTGTAGTTTGTTTGTGTCACCTGTTCGCACAGATTCAGTATGAATGAGGTGTATTTTTTGTCCTAAAAGCAGATGAATTACCTGAGGTAAAACCAAACTATTTCAGAGATCATAATCAGGTCTACAAAGGAACATTTTGGAAAACGTGTTGATGTTTACTGTGCCAATGTGGATTGGTTTATGTCTGTTTGCACATTCCTGTCAGATTCCTTACATTGTAGAAACTTTTTAACAAAGTCTATGCACAGCAGTGTATTCAATTTCCAATCTCTAACAAAAGTCATAAATGAATGCTTTATCCGAGACTGATACTGTGCAATTGGTTAGTAGTTGTCTCAGAGGATGATCTACTTCACCCAGAACATGTTTTCATGTAGTTTGTGAGATATGGAAAATTATTGAAGATGTGAAGTGGGAACTAGAATTAGGTTCAAACGGAATGTGTGTGGTGACGTCAGGTTGCTTTCAACACTTTTTTCCAGCTAATATGTTTTGATTAGCCGTCTTGTATGTTGCCTGGTTTCAAAATGCAGCCATAGTAGAAATTCAGTGAGCTGCTAATGTTCCGGAGTATCTACTGCACTCGCTGTACAGGTGCCACCCAATGCCTATAGCACATGGAATGTTTTCAGTTGTGAGGATGCATCTGACAAAGAAAATCTCCCACTTTGAGCTGCATGCGTGAAAGTACCACTCTGGGAAATCTCAGGAACTGATTCCCCAGAGTTTCTTTTGTGTTTCTCCAGCACAACGAAATTTACTAAAATGTAACAAAAACACAGTTTAGTAGTTAATCCCCACTAACAGGACCTGCTAATGTGAGGAATGTCTCTCTTCCATTTAATGGATGAAATACGTTTTTGGGTAAAGTTTGGTTTAAACACAGTGAAACCCACCTTTGTCTTGTAGTCATTGGGTGAATTTGTAACTGCCCACCCCCTATGATTCTGTCATGGCGACTTGTGGAAGTTAACCCAGAATCTTGAAGAGGAGACGGCTAAGAAAAGCTGCTGGTCATGCTCTAAATTTCTATACCACATATGTTTGAAATATTTCAGATGGATTCATTGAAATGCTGCACTGTTGTTTGTTATTTGTTCTCTTGATTTTGACCTTTGCAGTAGGGAGTCTATAGATGTCTGCATTTTATAAACAATTATTTTACAAAGCACTGAATTGTGTAGTGAAAACTGTGCGTAGTCTGACCAATCCCAGTGTTACTGTGGGTATTTGGGTGAATCAATGATTCACATGATTACGTTGGTCACGAATAATCCTGACCAAACACGAGGCATGTTACATCACAAATGTGGTTTAATATAATGTATTTTTACATTGTATACGACTTCCAGCACAATAATAAGGCAACTTGTCCGTTGCATGAAGAACTACATTACGTCCCATAAACTAGTGTGTACTCTTGTTCTTTTCATCACCAGGATTTCAGATTAACCTGTCTGGACCTCCTCAGAGTAAGCGCCCCCTGTTTCAGCCTCTCTGAAAGCGTGTCTGATTGTGGCTGTGGTGGTGTTTGATGCTCTTGGATCTCTACTAATTAACTGCAGGAGCTGGGCTGTGATAAAGGGCTTGTGCCGGTTAAAGGGTTTGGGTTGTTGGTGTTTTTGGTGGTGGTGTTTAACCTAAGAATAAACATCATAGAAATAACAAGTCTTAGCTGGGCAGGGAGCTAAAGAAACTGAACAGCAACTGAGAGTAGGATATCTGAAAGAAATTGAATTACAAATCTGTTTGTCTATGGGATGCTGGTGTGAGTTTTGTGCCTTTTTGGTGATGCACACAAAAGCAACTCAAGCTCCCCCTTTTTTATGGGAGCTTGATAATACAAAAATTGTACTGATCAGCAGATACTCACATTATAATTCAAACTGAGGAGTCAGTTTTATCGTGGCCCTCTAGTAATTTGTGTGCTTCTACTGTAACATTGGTACATGTTGCAAGCACAAAGAGGACAATGTAGCTGGGGTGGCCAACCTAACAGACACAACAGAACCAAAAAAAAAACCCACCCACAGTGCTACCAGGAACCATAAGCCATGTATTTACACAAATATGCATGTACACGTCCACACCACAACAGCAACCACAACTTCTTATAATAATCACAAACCAAGATTGAGTCAAATCCAAGAATTTCAATTTCAGATGCTCAAAGAATCAAATCTTTGGGAGTCGACTCCTCTTCACTATCTCTATTTACTTTGACTTCATTTTGGCCACTCTCACTGTGAACAAAGATCATTTAAAACCAGATATTGGAAGTATCAGTGAATAGTTCAGAGTAATATATCTACCCCATTTTGCAGGACTGTGAGGGGGGAAAAGGATTGACAAGTCATTTTTAAACCACAATGTACTCACACTCCTATAGGAAAAACACTTGTTCTTCCCCAGAATTATGTGTCATAGCAGCACATACTGCTTCTTTTGGCCACGTGTCAAATGATTTCAGAGTGTGGTTCTAGGGTTGTCCTGCTGAGAAACAGAACAGAGTGAGCAGTGGCAAAAGGTGAACGTGAACACGGATCAAGTCGCCCAGTCTACAGGCTTGGGAACGTAGCTTTTTTCCTATTATCTTCTTGCAATTTTCTGTTTACAAATAAGAAAAGGTTTGTTTCCTGTTTTCAGTTATCCTGTTTCAAAATAAACAGATATACTTATATTTGTACAGGAAAAGAGCTGCATACGGCTTGTGAGTTGGCGGTTGGCCACTCCTGTCTTATAGTATGTTCAGCAAGGCAGTAGTACTCACTGATTTTGGGCGTTCCATTAATGCAGCCAACAGTCGAAGTTAAGAGATGATCACTGAAAATGTTGCTTACAAGAAATTCTTTTGAGGATGATGCTGAATTTTACCAATATTAAACATGACTGTCAGCTTCGCAGCGGTAGCTACAAATGAACACATTTTTGGGTGCTGCATGAATAGTTTCGCATCAGTGACTGTAAAAAATAAATAAATAAATAAAAGTACTTGGAAATCGGCACAAGCCTAGACCTGAGAGCTTCCATTGGCCTACAGCCAGATTTACCTTGGTTTGATTGATCACTTAAGATTCTGATTTATCCTTCATGTTGCCTTATTATTATGTGCATATATTTAACTCTTAATTAATATAATTTTTTGTCCATTGTAGCAGGTAATGGAAGCTCTGGTGGGTTCTTTCTTTGGTGTGGTTTTCTCAGACAGCTTGTTACTAACCATTGGGTAGAGCATTGCCTTGGTGTTGTCACTGTCTTTTTTCTTTTTTTTTTTTCCTTTGGGATTGTGTTGTCTTGTTTTGGAGCACGGTGAAGATATCTTTGGCATGAACAGCAGTGGAACAATCACGAGCCTGTTGAGACAGGGAAATTCATGCTGGGAAATTGGAGGATTGAATGGTTTTCCACCGGAATCTGAACCCCCACATTCTTGTGGTGTCTTAGTGTGGAAAGAGACAAACAAAACCTTCTTCTCTTTAAAGGTGGAACCTTTCTGTGCAGGCAGTTTTGGAACTGTGGGAACTGAGAGTTTACTGTATTTTAAATTGCTATTGTGTAAACCACAGGATGATTTGAGGTGAATCTGCTATTTGCATGTTGTTTCAGGGCTGTGGTTGTATCATACACTATATCAGCCCCTTTTATTAAATGCAAGAGATGAAATGGGATGCTCTACAACAGCTGCTCATGAGTCTAAGGTCACCATGCTCAGTACCTAGTATCAGGCAGAGTGGTATAAAGCCACCCAGCATGTGGAGCAGTGTAACTTCGTCCATTTCCTTTGGGCTGACTTGTCATGTAACGCGTGATTCATAGCCAATTGTCCGCCATCAGTACCTGACCTCACTTACGTATTGGTGGCTGAATGTCATCCAGTCCTCAGAGAAAATTTACAAGAAGTCCTATGCCTTATATAGTCAGTTACTGCAGTAAAGAGGGGAACAAATGACCCACGGCCTATTAATACCCTTTATTTTAGAAGATATGTTGGAAGAAGTGTCTGGCCTGTCTTTGTGCATCAAGCTTTTTCTAATGATGGAGGTGAAACCTAAAACTTAACAGTTATTTTAAGGCTAATGCTGCCTATAATCTAATATATTTGGAAGGAATGTTCTTCATTTTGGACTATCTGTGAAAATGTGATGAGCACCTTGCAGCAGTGTCACGTTCAAAGATTGAGAAAATGTCCTGAAGTGGGATTTGTCCAGATAATTTTAGCTGATGTTAGAAAGCCATTATGTAAGACCTACTCCAACAAAAGCCTGGGTGATTTTCCTGATGATACAGTTACTTGGTGTTAAGGGCAAGCATACATCAACCTCTATACAGGGGGTCCTCGACTTACAACGTTGATCCGTTCCTACGTTGCGTAGTAAACCGATTTTCGGTTTAAGTCAGAACATACATACATACTGTACGTAAATAACATACTGTAAGCACTTATCCTATCCTAACACCTATCCTCTTCGGTCCCGAGACGCGTAACCGTGTATTCTTCCGCCGCACACACCAAACACGAAGTTCACGTCACGACGTTTACGACGGAAAACCACTTAAGTCGAAATAAGGCTTTATACAGTAAATGGGAGATGTGTCGAAGCTTCAGCTTCAGAGTCCAAAACCATAAGGTTTTGTTGTGGTGAGTTCACCTGCTTTTCTGCTGATAAAAAGATGCAACTTTCCTACAACAAATGTCCCATTCAGCATGTAATATTTTTGATACTTTTGTGTAGGGTTGGATGATACTATCAATATTGTTTAACCCTGAAAAACATTGCGCTAGTAGTGCCCTGAGTACTGTGTTGTTGTTTTTTGTTTGTTTGTATTTTTCCCCACCCCCAACCTTTTTGAATACACTAATGCACTTAAACTACCTGCAGTGATATAATTATGCAATTTTTATCAGTAAACACGGAGTTACTCTATGTCCAAAAAACATAGGTTTCATTATATAATATTTCCACGTTATTCACCTTTTTATTTTGGTCATTTGCTTAAGCATTAGTAAGTAACAGGTAAGTTACAAGAATCATTTTTGTCCTTGGGGTGCAATAAAACTGGCTTGGAATGGGAAGTTAAGGCAGGCAGGATTGGTGCCTGCATGTTGGACTGCAATCATTGTTTTCAACAACCAGATTTACTAAAGCTGTTCAAATGTGGACTGTTCAAAGCTCATGTGAGAGCATGGGTTTGGGACTTGTGGCTAGATAACTTCTTATTTAAATGATGTGAGCATTATATGTACAAATAAATTGCATTCATTTTGTTATCAGTTGAAGATCAGTTGTTTGTTTAAAAAAGAAAGCAACTTTACATTTAAAATGTAAGTCAAGGAAACCATATTTTATGCCAGAGGTTGCTTTTATTTTTAAACTGTAAACCAGATGCTTCCCCAGTTAAAACCGTCATGTTCTCTGCAGAGTATTATCCAAAATTAGCTACAAGGAACAGTGAAACCGTAGTGTGTCAGCTTTAAGAGATCTGGTTGGTTTTTCTGTTCTCTTTCTCTGGTCAGGTGTGCATGCCTTTCTTGAGCATCTGCAGATTCAGTAGAATGCTCCACATTTCTCACTGAATTAATGTAAACCTGATTCTGTGGAGAAACAGTATCCATACTGTCTTCTCCATACTTTGTCCTTGTGTGTGTGTGTGTGTGTGTGCCCGCACATTATTTTCTGGTCTCAAAAGATATGTTTGCAAGTTCAATGTCTACATTGTTTCATCTCTCAGGTAAACGTAAAGCACTGAAATTAAATTTTGCAAATCCACCAATCAAACCAGCCACAAGGTTCACCCTCAACACGGCAGGACCACCGTTTCAAAACCCACACATGTGAGTATACATTTTCCTCTTCACTTGTTTTGAAGCCTGAGTAAATATTTCACAACTGTTAAAAACCAATAGTAAACCTTTTAAGAGTTTTAAAGAGAAAGTTTAAGTTTTAGATTATTAGATGTATGCAAAGATATTCAGTGTTTTGGTGCCAACTGTGATTTTCTGGAGAAACATTCAGACTCTGAATTATTCACTGTGGTGGTGAGAGCATCCAAAAAATCTGAAGCTTTTATAGTTTGCTTCAGGAAAAATCTTTTATTAGAGTCATGCTATGTGAGTTCTGTGCACCACTTAATGGACCTCCATGAATATTTCACATTATTGTAGTTACTGACAGATATGAGTATGAATTAAAATGAAAATAGCAGCTTAATTTGCTTTAAAACTGACAATTTTATTAAACTGACGGAAAAACCCGAGCTCGCTACGGAAATTCTTGAACGCGACCGTGACGTCACTGGTGGACAACAGCTGAACAACGCCGCGGTAAAACACCGTTATGACCGACTGTTATGACAGTATCTAGCTAAATAACCAACATTATTCATGACAATAGCCTAGCAATAAGCTAAACTCAAATGTAGAGGTACCGTTATTCTTGTAAATGTGATCGAAGTCGAACTCGAATTCATCCGACACTATAAACCTCAGTAATGCAGCTACGTAGCCGAGTATAATCTGAGCCACCGAGTTTAGCGAGTCAAGCTAACGTTAACTAACACCAACTAAAACAGGCGAAGTGAGTGTCCTTACCCTGTTTACCTCCATGTTACAGAGGCTCTTGAACACCTTTCATTGGTGTCCTTACATGTCCATATTGTTGGAAAAGCGCCAGTGAAATGAGCTACAGATAACGGAGTGAGTGGATGGTCCTTTCCAAAGTGCCCGTTTAAAGTGGAAAAATTTAGTCCATTTTCTGGATATTTTGGGATCTTTGGGCCATTTGTGCACAGATGTCCCACTGTACATTGAATTATGTACATGGCAACGGTCTTTTAAACCTTATTCCTTGAATAAGTAAGAAATAACATGTTTTCTGACTATCAATAAACACAAGTTAGGAACTCAAAAATTCCACTGTATTTATTTGTTTGACACTTTCATAGAGCTGGTGCTTAGCTTTTAAGATTGTGAGCTACTATATGGCATTCAAGAACTCAACAAGAGTGTGTTTGTGTGTGTGTTCAGAGAGCGGCTGCGTACACACAGTATTGAGTCTTCAGGGAAGTTGAAGATTTCTCCAGAGCAGCACTGTGATTTCACGGCGGAGGATCTAAAGGACCTGGGGGAGATTGGGCGGGGGGCTTATGGCTCTGTCAACAAAATGGCCCATAAACCCAGCGGACAGATCATGGCTGTAAAGGTAACCCTCAGTGATAAATTGTGCATTGTTTCAACTATGATATGCTCTTATAACACATCTGAGATTACACTTACTAAGGCTGCAAGCTATGGTCCTATAAACTGCACATTTGAGAAACACCTGGTTTAAAGCAACACTATGTAAGATTTAGTATTTTTGGTATATCTTGGGTTCCCTTAAAGTTGCTGAGTGTAATTTCATTTTTAGCACTATCCAGACATCAAGGGGAAAGCGGAGAGGGAGTGATTTATACCTGCCTCTTAAAGATACATAGTGCAGTTTCTGCAGTGCTGAGCCTTGAGTAGCAATGACACAGTCTCTGTTTTATCAATAAAATAATAAACCTAGTGTTGCTTTAATGAAAAAACATATAAAGAAGAATCAGTGATGTTGATATAAACCTAAGAGGAAGCTAACGAAAGCAACAACAAATTTTAAACGATTCTTAAACCTACGCTATGACAGTGCTTTGGTTGATTGTGTGTGTGTGTCTGTGTGTGTATGACAGAGGATCAGATCTACTGTGGATGAGAAGGAGCAGAAACAGTTGCTTATGGACCTGGATGTGGTCATGAGAAGCAGTGACTGTCCCTACATTGTTCAGTTCTATGGAGCACTCTTCAGAGAGGTGCAGTAAAGTGTTGTTTTAAAGCTACACACGCTCTCCGTCACTTCACAGCTACTCTCTTTCATTCTCTTTTAATCTCTACACAGTCTCTCATTTTATAGCCTTACTTCTTAAATTTTGCACTGGAGTAAACATAGCTAACATGGACAACACTGGTTTAAGTGAAATCAGAGTGGATAACACTGTAGTGAAGCTCAAATCTCTGTCCAGATTGGAACACCCGCATATTATATACACCCTTGCTATAACGGTCAACGTATAAACACACGTAC
The DNA here is from genome assembly GCF_029633855.1 of Hoplias malabaricus. Lineage (NCBI taxonomy): Eukaryota > Metazoa > Chordata > Actinopteri > Characiformes > Erythrinidae > Hoplias > Hoplias malabaricus. Next base: position 4,620,936 of record NC_089805.1, on the reverse strand, counting down.
AATTATCAATGTAAGTGAATTTAAAAATAATGATTATATGAAGAAAAATATAGTGATGTTCATCACGTTAACTGCTTGTTGAATATAAGGTTTGACTCCTACCTGTCACATGAAACTGCCCTGAAATGGTCCTTTTGAGGCTGCTCCAGGACTCAGTGCTGGCAGAGGCACTTTGGCATCGACAGCTGGATAATAGGTTGCTAGATGAGGTTTCAGATTTGCATTTCCCCATTTCACAGCAATATTTCTGGCATAGATTTTGTATATTGCCTCATCTAAATTGGCTGTCTCTCCCTTTTCATTTGGCTGAAAGCTTAAATGCTCGCAGACTGGTGAAGTTGCATTTAGTTTGTAACAAGGTTTGCTGCCATTGTGTCCATTTTATAAAACGAAGACTGACAGTCAGCCGATTAGCCACTGCGGTTCATATTCCAGCAGTTCAGAAAAATTACACTCTTACAACCTTTTTTTTTTAAATGTTAAACAATAAAGTCCTTGCGAATATTGGAAAAATATGTATACATTGCGTGGTTGCTAGCCATTCCTTGTGGTTGGCTGGTCAGTAACGTCCTTGTGGTTATTGCGTCAGCCGTTCTTCAAACAGATTAACAGTCAGAAACTAACTTCATGAACTGTTGATTGCAATTAAGATCTCAGCTTATTAACTAGTCATAAAATATATGATAATTCTCTCTTTTCCTCTCTTCCATTCAGGGTGACTGTTGGATATGTATGGAACTCATGTCTACCTCGTTAGACAAATTCTACAAATATGTGTATTCCACATTGGAGGATGTGATCCCAGAGGAGATTTTAGGCAAAATTACGTTAGCTGTGAGTCATACTTCCTAACTGCGCTTTATCTTTTCCATTCTGTGTGTGAGTGGATTATGACAATATTATTATAGTGTGGTTACATCTTTTTTGCTCTTTTTTTTTACAGACTGTGAAAGCACTTAACCACTTAAAAGAAAACTTGAAAATTATTCACAGAGGTAAGATATAAACTGTGTTTCAAAACATCTTCAAGCCACAGAGTTATGAATGTGTTAACTAGCTGGGACTGGAAATGCCATAGTTATTTACCGCTATGGATCCACATTCCAGGATGTATCTAATCAAGTTTTCTGCTCTGTCGCTCTCTCACTTTCTCTCCACAGACATTAAGCCCTCTAACATCCTCTTGGACAGGAATGGTAACATTAAGCTGTGTGATTTCGGTATCAGTGGGCAGCTCGTTGACTCCATCGCAAAAACCAGAGATGCGGGCTGCAGACCATACATGGCAGTAAGTCTCATTTTCTAACAGCAAGTTATTCATTCAATTATACTTACATTCATTCATGTGGCTGAAAGATCTGCTATTAAATCGTCAGACCCAAGCACCCAACCCACTGATCTGCTTCCACTATGACAGATTTAGCCACCTTGACCACTGGGAGGCCCAGAGGGCTCTTCTGGTGAGGGGAACATCCAACCTGGAGGAACTGTGCTGTACAAGTTTGAGTTCCTTGGGGTCTGGGAGGCTGGATCTGTGCTAGTGCAACCAGGCCGGTGGTTCTCCCATGACGTATATATGTACAGGCCTCTCAAGATTATATTTACAGTACAAGCCAAGTATTAAAGCTGGAATTCTTTTTCCCCTAATGTTGTTGGGAGCTTGTCTGTCACTTTTTGAGCCATGCACTGTTCATATTTTGTGATGTGATCTAGTGTTAAATAGCCTGCTGGTATTAACTTAGGGAGCTGAAACTGTTTTTCATCAGCATTTACATTTATGCTCTTTATGTTCTGTGTCGTCTTCACTAAAGTTAAAATGTCCAAATGACAGACCAAGCGACAAACAATTTTTCTTTTTATTACAAGCTGCTTGGTTTGCTTCTATTTTACATGCTCTTCTATGTTGCTTCCATGAGGTAGAATCACATGACTACACGTGCAGTAGAATGGTTTAAGGGTATATGAACAAACAGTGGGGGACATATGTATAATAATAAAAAAAAATGGATAAGAGGGCGGCACGGTGGCGCAGCAGGTAGTGTTGCAGTCACACAGCTCCAGGGACCTGGAGGTTGTGGGTTCCAGGTGACTGTCTGTGAAGAGTAGGGTGTGTTCTCCCTGTGTCTGCGTGGGTTTCCTCCGGGTGACTGTCTGTGAGGAGTAGGGTGTGTTCTCCCTGTGTCTGCGTGGGTTTCCTCCGGGTGACTGTCTGTGAGGAGTGTGGTGTGTTCTCCCTGTGTCTGCGTGGGTTTCCTCCGGGTGACTGTCTGTGAGGAGTAGGGTGTGTTCTCCCTGTGTCTGCGTGGGTTTCCTCCGGGTGACTGTCTGTGAGGAGTGTGGTGTGTTCTCCCTGTGTCTGCGTGGGTTTCCTCTGGGTGCTCCGGTTTCCTCCCACAGTCCAAAAACACACGTTGGTAGATTGACTGGTGACTCAAGTGTCCGTAGGTGTGTGTGTGTGTGTGTGTTGCCCTGTGAAGGACTGGCGCCCCCTCCAGGGTGTATTCCCGCCTTGCGCCCAATGATTCCAGGTAGGCTCTGGACCCACCGCGACCCTGAATTGGATAAGCGCTTACAGATAATGAATGGATGGATGGATGAAAAAAAGGATAAACTGCATTAAAAGAAAAATCAATTTAGAAGTTGTCAGTGTCGATTGTGAATTCATTTTCAGTTAATTGCCCAGCCCTACAACACACATTACTACATAAGTATCAGATCCTAACAGCAACAAATTTAATCATTTATTCCTGCTGCTGAACTGTCGGATTCATTAATCCATCCATCCACACATTGTCATTTAATTATTTATTGACACCGTGTATTACTGCCAAAGTATCGGTTCTTAAAAATAGGCCGTTCACCCATGTATTCAGTCTCAGTCGGTCTAATGCTAGAGCTTTGGACTCGAGACCAATCCTTTTATATGGTTCATTAATTTGTGAATGCATTCAGTGACAACTGTAAACTGTAAAAGGTTTCAGACTCTTAACACCCACACATTCATTCACTGTTTATCAGTTACAGTAGATGCGACCTTTAACTCCTTGAATGAGACATACTGATTATTCATTCATTCAATGTCAGTGAAAAATTCCACATACCCATATAAATAAAGAATCATCACCACAGTCAAGAATGCTGATAATTATTTACTTTTATGGTTTGAGAGAGGGAGAGAGAGTGTGAGTAAGAGTTGATGGATGGTATCTGTTTATCCCCTGTGCTTCAGCTTGTGTGCATACTACTGTATTTGTGAGGGTGGGAGACGCTCCTGTCACACCACTTTTCTTTCTAAATACAGATACGGTGTTATGATACAGCCTTGACTACCACACCTAATCACATGGTGGTAGCGTTCATTCATAGCTGTTCTTCATTCATTTGAATCAATCTCTCTCTCTCTCTCTCTCTCTCTCTCTCTCTCTCTCTCTCTCTCTCTCCTTTCTCTCTTTCTTATGCTCTCTCTCTCTCTTTCTTGCTCTCCCTCCTTTCTCTCTTTCTTATGCTCACTCTCTCTCTCTCTCTCTTTCTTTCTCGCGCTCTCTCTCTCGCTCTCCCTCCTTTCTCTCTTTCTTATGCTCACTCTCTCTCTCTCTCTCTCTTTCTTTCTCGCTCTCCCTCCTTTCTCTCTTTCTTATGCTCACTCTCTTTCTCTCTCTCTTTTTTCTCTCTTGCTCTTTCTCTCTCGCTCTCTTTTTTCTCTCTCTCTCTCGTGCTCGCTCTCTCTCTTTCTCTCTCTCTCTCACCCCATAATCTGTTTAATCAGTTTTAATTGCCTAATCTCTCAGTTCCTTTTATATTTTCCTGAGAAATAACTGTGAATCTAAAAGTGATATCTGAATTAAAAATAATCCCAATTGCTAAATATACTCTTATTTGGAATTTTTCTCATCTTTGTGCTACTTTGGGGTTTCAACACACTACATTTCCCATTTTCCTGATTTTAGCTTCTGTTTATTATTTGTTGTTTGCCACATTTGTGTTTATATGATTCTGAAACAGCTCTGTTCTTGTAAAAGTCTGATATTGTATGAAGGTTTCTACTTTACTGTGTTGGTGGGCTAGAATTGTTCTAATTGTATCACTTTCGGCACCTCCTCATCCTAAAAGCATGCATCCTAAGACAGAACTAATTTAGGCGTTGGGGTAGGAGCTTGTGCTTGTGGGAGTTTGCCTTTGAGTCGCATGCTCTCTACTACCTTTGTGTGTGTGGGTGGGGGTGTCTTTGTGTGTTCGGTATTAGAGCAGTAGCACTGCAGTTCTCTCTGGCTGACGTCACACACTAATTATAGCAAGCTGACTTCATCCTGCGTGTCTCCCCTCTGCTTTAAAAACCACGTCACTTTTGTGAGTGTGACCGGTGAGTGAGAGATGGGGTGAGATCATGCACTGAACATTTACAGGTGTGATCGTGTTCGGTTGTGAATTGGTTTTCTGCTGATATGTTTGTCCCTAAAGGTACATGATGTGATTATGATAATTAAATGGGTTTTATAACATTTAATTACCTCAAGGATGCTCTGTTTACATATAACCTCTTGGTGTAAATAGGCCCTTGAGAAGACATGTTATAATCAGAGAGAATAAGGTACAGATAAATGAAAATTACAGCTTTATTACTTTGTGTTTATGTACTGTCTGTCTTTCTGTTTACAAAAGTTTGGAATCACCTATATTTTTTTTTTTTATTTCTAGTTCATAAAATAGCCAATGTGATTATGCTATATTTTACTTTATATTTTTAAAACTGGTCAGTGAAGCATCACAATGATTTTGAAGCTGTTATTTTATGGTAAATATATTACACAGTGTTCCTTTAAATGGTCTTAATATTAAATGGCATTTTTAAGCCTAAAAATATTAAATAAAAAAATCAATTGAAATCACTGGATGTTATTAGAACATAAAAATAACTTAATGTTCTATTTTTTATAAATAAATATTTAAAACATAGATAAATAAATGTAAAATGTACACTTGCTGAACCCAAAGTACAAGGCTGTAGATCTGAGACACCTGCTGTTTTTGGGTCAGAAAGAGTGTGTTTGGATCTCTCAGTCGATGAGATCATAGTCTACAGCAGGTGGCTACAATTTGTACTCATCCCACACAGCTCTGATACATCGTGGCAATGTCTCTCTTTCTCTTTCTCGTTCACAGCCAGAGAGAATAGACCCCAGTGCCTCCAGGCAAGGTTATGACGTGCGTTCCGACGTCTGGAGTTTGGGAATCACGCTGGTATGTGGAGGAAGTCATCAGTAGCTACAGACAGTGTTGCAATCTGTGTGTATTTATATGACTGTTAGCTCTTCCCAAACACTCTGACTGGAGAGCCTTCTATTAGTGTTATTTATTTTGTATCACATTATTTGTGCATATCTGTGTCATTCCTCGGATGATTTACGTAACACAACAAAAATTCCTAAAAAATAAAATTGAGATTTACACTTTAACTTATCTCAGTGGGGTTTTGAGACATCAGCAGCAGAGTTGGGACAATGGTTTAACTGCTGTAACTGTTTTTCTTGCACTATAAATATTACACATTAAGAGTGGTGTTATGATGAATAACATTCTGGCTGTGGACCAATGATAGCTGAGATGACACATCATAACACAATTCATCTACTGTGCTTTTGCTTAAACGTCTGCTGTAATACGATATCACCACATTCAGGTAGATGTTCTTAAAAATGAAATACTTCCAAAAGAATACTTTTCAAAATATCACAATGTTTTAATGTGGATATAATGCACTAGCAGTGGGACGTTTTTTAAAAACTGCCGTCAAATTCAGCGTTTCATATACAGTGCTGGGCAGCAGGTAGTGTCACAGTCACACAGCTCCAGGGGTCTGGAGGTTGTGGGTTTGATTCCCGCTCCGGATGACTGTCTGTGAGGAGTGTGGTGTGTTCTCTCTGTGTCTGCGTGGGTTTCCTCCGGGTGACTGTCTGTGAGGAGTGTGGTGTGTTCTCCCTGTGTCTGCGTGGGTTTCCTCCGGGTGACTGTGAGGAGTGTGGTGTGTTCTCTCTGTGTCTGTGTGGGTTTCCTCTGGGTGACTGTCTGTGAGGAGTGTGGTGTGTTCTCCCTGTGTCTGCGTGGGTTTCCTCCGGGTGACTGTGAGGAGTGTGGTGTGTTCTCTCTGTGTCTGTGTGGGTTTCCTCTGGGTGACTGTCTGTGAGGAGTGTGGTGTGTTCTCTCTGTGTCTGTGTGGGTTTCCTCTGGGTGACTGTCTGTGAGGAGTGTGGTGTGTTCTCTCTGTGTCTGTGTGGGTTTCCTCTGGGTGACTGTCTGTGAGGAGTGTGGTGTGTTCTCTCTGTGTCTGTGTGGGTTTCCTCTGGGTGACTGTCTGTGAGGAGTGTGGTGTGTTCTCTCTGGGAAGAAACCGGAGCACCCGGAGGAAACCCACGCAGACACAAAGTCCAAAAACACACGTTGGTAGGTGGATTGGCGACTCAAAAAAAAAGTGTCCGTAAGTGTGAATGTGTGTGTGTCTGTGTTGCCCTGTGAAATACTGGCGCCCCCTCCAGGGTGTATTCCTGCCTTGCGCCCAATGATTCCGAGGTGGCTCCGGACCCACCGTGACCCTGAACTGGATAAGGGTTACAGATAATGAATGAATGAATTAATATACAGTGCTGCACTAAATCCCATTTAACTAAGTACGTTATACTATATTTATTATCAAAATGTGGAGTTTTGGTTTATTAAGTACTGATAATTTTACAGAATTCTCAGTAAAGGATTTGGTTTATGATTACGGGATTCATAGATTCTTTAAAATAATGGTGGCACATTCTACTGCCTCAGCTGTTAACTCAATCATGTGGTGATAAGTGAGGCTGCCCTATGGCACCTCTGTCACATCAATCTCAGAAGTAGAGGGTGCAAAAACACTAGTAAGTGGGCTTACTCTCATTAGTATATTTGCACAGGAAAAATGTTAATTTATGATATTATGTGTGTGTGTTTGTGCATTTCAGTATGAACTGGCCACTGGGCGGTTTCCTTACCCCAAGTGGAACAGTGTGTTTGATCAGCTCACCCAAGTGGTGAAAGGAGACCCTCCTCAACTCAGCAATTCAGAGGAGAGACAGTTCTCCCCCAAGTTCATCAACTTCGTCAACCTGTGGTACTGTTCTCTGTTTCACCGTCATACACACAAACAAAGCACATGTTTTAGTAGATGATGTCAAACACAGTATGTAATAACACTGTGTAATGTCCCGTGTGTGTATGGTTTTAACAAACTCCTTAATATAGCAATAAACGGATTAGATTGTAGTGTAATAATTAGGATTTTACTTCTAATGGTCTCACATCTCCATCAAACCTTATTGCTCAGTTTGGATTTTTCCTCCTGGGCCATCACATTGTAGCACACCTCTCATTAATATGAACAAGACTTTTCCCAGAAAGAATCTACTCGTGAAACCTGTTGAAATGGTGCCCTCTGCTGGCTGAGCTGTGTATTTAAGTGTCTGTTAAAATCTTTGATCTCCACTGTGCGCTCAGATGTTTAACACCTTTCCTTCTCCTCTCATATTTCAGCCTTACCAAGGATGAATCTAAAAGGCCAAAGTACAGAGAACTTCTGGTTAGTCGGGTCTGTTTGGCACGGTGCTTTATTTACTCATTTTATTCCTGCTTCATTTCTTTATTCATTAAATTGTAATAACTTTATACAGGCGAGTTAGCTGGGAAACAAGTAATGTTGCTTTTTAAAATTGCTCTTATGATGATACAGAAGATGGCAGAGCTATTTCGAATCTAGGATAGTCCAGAATTGTCATGTCACCAGTCGGTTAAACACTGTTATTCATTATTATTTTTTATTGTTTTTAAAGAAACATCCCTTCATCCTGATGTATGAGGAGCGCTCTGTAGATGTTGCCAGCTACGTGTGCAGGATCCTCGATCAAATGCCTGCTTCACCTAGTTCTCCCATGTATGTGGACTAAGGGAATGACCACACACACACACACAAAGACACACACTTAAACAAAAAACACAGTCTCCACATTCTGGGGGAAACAATAAATGCAAGCTATTGTGTAAGGATTTGCTTCTTCAAAAAAAGAAAATAATTGCAGTGTTAAAAAAAATGCAGAAACACCAGGTGCAATAAGATGAGGTGTTTTCAATCACATCTGTAAAATGTCATCTGAACACACACAAACGCATACACTATCTCCCTGTCTCTGTCTGTCTATATCTCTGTCTGTATTTCCCTCATCACACACCCACCCGCCCACTGATGCTTAAGTATAATAGTAAACGAATGAAGCCACTGTGCTCTCGGCTCATCTCAAGGACGTGGATGGAGAATAGTGATTTTAAATAATTGAAAAAAAAAAAAAGATTTAAAATAAACTTCTTGGAAATGTAATCCTACTTCTGATGTATGTTGGAGGAAGTCGACATACTGGAACTGTGCTGACTATGGTGCCCTGTGCCCGCCTCTTCCATGTCTGTGTTTTTAGAGAATAAACAGTGGACCCTTAATCTCAGTTTTGCTCCGCATGTTTTATGGCTTTTCTTTACAGGAATACTCCAGCGTTTTTCAACTAAGACTCAATCTGCTGCATACACTACGTATGGTTGATTGCTACAAACTATGGTTTTATGTCATTTAAATATGAATTAGTAAAGAGCAAGAGCTACTTGATGCTGGTAATGATAACAAAACAACAAAAACATGGATTAGAAGCCATCCTCCATGACTAACAAAAACACAACCACAAAATCTTATAGTAACAACCTGAGGAAAATACAGCTAGCAAAGAAGGCTAGCGCTGTTGTTAGCTAAGTTGTTTTTCCTTTGCAAGAGTAGGTGTAAGTAGAGTGACTGTTTCATTATGTGAAGAAATATCACTTAAGAAGATTGCTATTTGTTCCTTTAACTAGAGTTTGGTGTCCTTCACTTGCCCCCTCCTTAAGTTCCACTATTTCAAGGTTTTATTTTCGCTTTGAAAATGAAAAGCACATTTCACTCAATAGAGGCAGTTTATAGCAATCAACCTTATGCTGCAGATGGATCACAGGTTTAAAAAGGCTTAAGTATTCCTTTAATGGTGCAAATGATCATCCTTAAATAAGGATATATTCAGCTATTCATTATCTGGGTGGGGAGTTTTGGAGTAGGGTAAGCTAAAAGGAAAAAAAAATATATATATATGGTGCAGGGCATGAGTTTGGTCACCACTGGCTGTGGACGGAAGGCGATATTGTAGTCATAACCTGGTCTCTGCCTAAAATGACTTGTGTCCTCAATGTACAATGAAACACGTTCTGATAGACAAGTAAATAAAGAAACTCAGAAACAAGACACTTGTGTGCATATGTTTGTTAAACGTATATCATGATTTAATGTATGTATACACATTCATATCACAATTTTATGAACAGCTGCTTGTTTCTACAATCAGTGTCCATTTGCTGAGCTTCACTAAGCATACAGAAGCACTTTATAGTTCTACAGTTATGGATGGTAGTAAACATGTTACTCTGCATACTTTATCTCCCACTTTTACTCTGTTCTTCCTTGGTGAAGACTTCCACAGGGTATGATTTTGGTTGTCGATCATTCTCAGTGTGGCACAAACACTACATAGACTTCCTTTCATGTTGTGGAGACATCATTACCCCTAACCCTATCCATAAGCCAACCTTAAAGCGTGTCTTTGCCTTAAAATGTCATGATATACGTTGTTCACCAGCAGGTCCCCACAAGAAAGACATGTCCCACAAGTATGTAAACAGGTTTCCCCACAGTGTGATATAGTCCTGGCTCACACACACACACACACATTGGTTTTGCTCAACTGAAATAATGATTTTTGTAGATAATTAATGCTACACCTTAACTTCAGTAACCAAACGTAATTTTATAATAAAATTTAAAATTTCTAAATTAAAATGACATTTTGGTAAAATAAAGAAACAAAAAAACTGAAGTTGAGAGGACCACCAAAATGTTCTCACAATGCGAGAAATGTGAAATATTCCTATCTTTGTGGACTACTGGTCCTCACAAATCTATAAAAACACACAGAGAGCGAGAACGCATGCGCAGTAAAGTCAGTCGTTACTGGTGACAGACATTACGCTGCTGTGTTTTCATTTTGCGTCAGCATTCAGCGCCGGAAATCCTCGCGCCGCTCTGTGTATCTAGTCTCGTGCGCTGCCGACAATCCAGTGTGATGGGGAGCGGTTGTTCGGTGAAGATGTGTGACCTCGCGCTGATCTGCCCATAGGTTCTGAAAAGTTAAGTCTCGTGCCCTTGTCCCCGCGGTGTGTTCGTTCATGCTCGCGGCTCTGCGAAGTTGTCGCGCGACCGCGGGCCTGTTTAGACAGCGAGCACCGCCGGTGTGTCAGGAGCAGCTGCTGTTCAGGAGCGGTGACCTGGGTAGGGTGTGCTGGATCCGGTGGACCGGTAGCAGCATGAAGAAAGCCGCGAAGGACGCGCCGCTGCGGCACGTGCGCTCCAGGGAGAAGCGCGCGCACCGGGAACTGCCAGGACCGAGCACCGTGCACGCGCAAGTGCTGAGCGCCGGTAGCAGAGATAGCGGGAGCGCGCTTTACGTATTTTCCGAATACAACCGGTAAGAAGAGGGGTATTAGTAGTTGTCATTTTTGCCTCTACTTTTCTATGAAGGGTTTACACTACATTTCAGAACATTGTTGTGAGGAGAGGATTGTTTTCAGCCACATAACCACTCCAACTTATTCCGGTAGTAATGAATGGTGTTCCATTACTCCAAAGAACACAGTTCCTCAGACTAGTGCTGGGGGCTTTATACCCTCCCTTTGATGCTTGGCTTTGGGCATTGGGCAAATGATTAGGCTCAGTACAACTGCGGGTATAGATTTGGGTGTGGACTCATGCTTGTTACTGCAGTGATTCTGATGTGGTGGTGTGTTAGTGTGTGTAGTGCGGTACAAGGGGATCAGACACAGCAGTTGCTGCTGGAGTTTTTCAACCCCTCAGTGTCAATGCTGGACTCAGGATAGTCCACAAACCAAACATATCCAGCTATCAGCACCCTGTGGGTAGTGTCCTGTGTCCAGGGCTGGGTCACTGCAAATGGAACCCATGGAGCAAAATCATTCTGCCTATAGAATGCCACATGGAATGATGGCCCTGTGTGTGGACTGCTCCTGATTTTCACAAGAGCCACATAAATACTATATAACAGACATGTCAGCAGAAGTCTCTTTTTGGGCTACTTTTGTCTCACATCAATATGCAACGTCCAGCACAGCCATATCTTTGCTAGAAGTGGGCCAGATATGTTTTGTGATGTGAGCCTAATGGGTATTTTTAAAGGAACACTAGGTACAATTTGGTGTTTTTTGCTGCTGGGCTGCTCCTACATTTACAGAGTGTAAATCACTTTCACAGCACTGCCCTTTAATCAGGGTGGGGCATGGAGTTGGGACTGGGGTGGTTTTCTACCCTCCTCTAAAAGTTACATAGTGCAGTTTCTGCAGGCCTGAGCCTGGAGTAGCAAAAATAGAGGCTTTGTTCTCTCTAGTACAGGCCAGTGAAGCATCACAGTGATTTTGAAGCTGTATTTTTAACCCTCAAAATACTGCCTAGTGTTCCTTTAATATTTGTGCCCCTGTTTTAATCACATGCTTGTTTTCTGTTTAGGTACCTGTTCAACTGTGGGGAAGGAAGCCAGAGGCTGATGCAAGAACACAAGTAATAACCATAATTACTAGGACAGGCCTGAATAGCATTTTACAGCAGTCCCTCATATTTTCAAATGATTCTTATTCTCTTTTTTTTTTTTATTATAAAATTGCCATTATGTTGACACCTAGTGGCTCAGAGCTGATTCTGGGTCTGATTATGTGCTAAATCTATTTAAAACAGCTGACTCCTCGTGGGGGGCTCATTACTTTACGTTTTTGTAAATTTTGCAGTACCTTATTAACTGTTTATAACGGTTTGTTTTATGATTTTAGGCTGAGGGCGGCTCGCTTGGACAACGTATTCCTGACCAGGATGAGCTGGGAGACAGTTGGAGGCTTGTCGGGTATAATGCTACAGCTAAAGTTCCTACAGACAAATATGCTAATGTGCAAATAATGCTAAGACAAATATATAAAATTTGAATGGAAAGTAATTGAATAAATAAATCTAACTATTTCTCTGTGTATATTTCTTTATTTAGGGATGATTCTCACGCTAAAAGATACCGGAGTATCAGATTTTATCCTGTCTGGACCGCCACAGATTGTGTGTATTATCTATCTCTCTTTCTCTATCTATCTATCTCTCTCTCTATCTCTCTCTCTCTCTCTCTCTCTCTATTTATGTCTTTCTATTTATCTCTCTCTATCTATCTCTATCTCTTTTTATCTCTATCTCTCTAACGCTATCTCTCTCTCCTTATCTCTCTCTCTGTCTCCTCTTTATCTATCTCTCTCTAACGCTATCTCTCTCTCTCTCCTCTTTATATATCTCTCTCTCCTCGTTATCTATCTCTATCTATCTATCTCCTTTTTATCTATCTATCTATCTATCTATCTATCTATCTATCTATCTATCTATCTATCTATCCCCCTCTCTATCTATCTATCTCTCTCTCTCTTTCTTTCTCTCTCTCTCTCTTTCTTTCTCTCTCTCTTTCTTTCTTTCTCTCTTTCTTTCTTTCTCTCTCTCTTTCTTTCTCTCTCTCTCTTTCTTTCTCTCTTTCTTTCTTTCTTTCTTTCTCTCTCTCTCTCCTCTTTATATATCTCTCTCTCTCCTCGTTATCTATCTCTATCTATCTATCTATCTCCTTTTTATCTATCTATCTCTCTCCCTCTATCTATCTATCTATCTATCTATCTATCCCCCTCTCTATCTATCTATCTTTCTCTCTCTCTTTTCTCTCTCTCTCTCTTTCTTTCTCTCTCTTTCTTTCTTTCTCTCTCTCTTTCTTTCTCTCTCTCTCTTTCTTTTTTCTCTCTCTCTCTTTCTTTCTCTCTCTCTTTCTTTCTTTCTCTCTCTCTCTTTCTCTCTCTCTCTCTCTCACACACATATATAATAATTCCAGTTATTTGGCTTTTCAGTGTGGATGTAAAGGGTTAAGTAACCTGATGTAAAACATTTTTTTTCTTTGTAGGAGAATTATCTGAATGCAATCAAAGTGTTTTCTGGACAATTAGAGGACATTAAAATCTGTAAGATCCCACTGACACACAGCCTCTTTATTTTGCTCGTTTTTTGTGGTAAAAATGACTGATCGCAGTGTTATGTTTCCTTTTTGTTCCTGTTGGAGAGCAGCTGTGAGGCCGTACACTGAGTCTGAATATAAAGACGACACCATGACTGTCACACAAGTGCCTTTATTCGGTGAGTGTTAGTGGAGAATAAAGCTCTAGATTACAGTGATTTTTCATAGTCGTGACGTTTGTTAATTTGGACCCAGACGGCAAAATAATCCTGGCTCCCCATGTTTCATGGCCCACTTGCCGTACGGCATTAAAGCACTTGAACAAACAGCTCCAACTTGCCTCATGAGGACCAAATAAACACCAAATTAGAGCTGCATGCCCCCAGAAGCCAGGTTTTGGGCCAAATATGATCTCGTATACAGTTTACCACAGCCGTATCTTTGGCAGAAGTGGACCAGATGTATTTTGTGACATGGGCATTGTTTTTTATGCTAGTTTTTGTTCCCATGCGGTTTGCAGATATTCCTTATAGCTGATAATTCCAGATCAATTGGGACAGTATATGAAATGCAAATGAAAACAGCTGTGATGAGGAAATTCTGATTAATTCTAAAAACACAAACTTTTAAGTTATGCCTTATGAACTTTAAAATACACTGCTTTTATTTCTTTATTTGTGTGGTTTTTGTAGCTGAACAGAGAACAGAGGGTGTGAGGCAGCGCCGCAGTTCTAGTGGCAGTTCCCCCTCAAGTCAGAGGAAGGACCTGTGGCAGCCAGAAGAGTGTGAGGAGTGTTGTACTCCAGGTACGTGTTAGTTTTATATTGATGCAGCCGCCTGTAGACACCTGAAATAAAGGTTTTTTCCTAAAATTGTATTCACTGGAGCATGTTACAACCTGATCGCAACAATCTGATGAAGTTTGCTGTAGTGAGAGCATTGATTAAAATAAGGGCAGATGGGTGGTGTTTCCCCTGAGAATTCAGTTATCTTGACAAAGAGGCACTGTGTGTGTTTAGATAAACAGAGAAAAGAGGGAGTGAGGCGGCAAAGCAGCTCTGGTAGTGGTTCTCCCTCCAGTCAGACGAAGGAGCTGTGGAAGGCAAAGGAATGTGAGGAGAGCTGCACTGACAGAAGTCCAGGTACTACACATCCATCCATCCATTATCTGTAACCCTTATCCAGTTCAGGGTCGCGGTGGGTCCAGAGCCTACCTGGAATCATTGGGCGCAAGGCGGGAATACACCCTGGAGGGGGCGCCAGTCCTTCACAGTGCGAGAGACACCAACCCATTGATGTTAATGTTGTACTTGGTGTTATAAGGTTAAGCTACTGACTTAGAGATAGAAGTTGATGTCACTTAAATAAATTAGAAAATTGTAAACTTGAATGTGTATTTAATTACCACTTTTTGGGGGGTGATATGGTACAGGTCTGAGGTGGGGAATGACAGAAACAGTTTGAGTAGCACTGTGTTAAACAAAAACTCGAACTTATGCCTGTGATATCAAATAAGAACGCTTTTAAAGTAGTGTTTATCATCAGACACAATTGGAAATGACTGTGTTGTCTGCTTTATTCAGAAGGCAGAGAGAGAGCCACGCGGGATCCTTCTTTAGTCGTGGCGTACGTGTGTAAGGTAACCACGCACTTCATTTACTCTTTTTAAAAATCTCTCTAAATTAAATAGAAATTCTGATTCGTTTGAGGGAATGTAAACAAAGTCATTCAGAGTGGTTTAACGTAGAGTTCCTGCCTCACGTGTCTTTACAGTGGTGGTGATACGAACCGGGAGGTGTGACATATGCATTGCAATATATTGCATTAAAATATATTTTTGACCCAAAGCTTACAGTACAACAAAGTCCCTGCCGTCAGGTGAAGGATCTGTAATTATTTCCACTTTCTATCACTAGCTATAGCTTTGAGAGGTATAACAAGCTTTAACTGTCCCCATTCTCATCAGCATCACTGTGAACAAAACTAGCTCTGTAAGTGTCTCTAGAATATCTGGAGAATTTTACATTAAAACTTTAAGAATGACTAGGTTTACATTTTAACAGTTTAATCATAGAGAATTCTGTTAAGAAATAAAGCTTTAATTAAATTAACTGAATTCGGTTCTTTGTTGATGCCTAGCTTCATCCAAAGAAAGGGAACTTCCTTGTGCAGAAAGCAAAAGAGCTAGGATTACCTGTGTAAGTGTAGCCTTTTTTTTCTGTTGTCTTCTTTAGAGTTGCATTCATATAGGTGTTTAATTAAAAAACACATTTTTTATTCATGCATATTTTCATAATATGACATATGTAATGGCTAATTTAAGACATTGGATAATGATGTGGGTATGTTCCTATAACACTCAGGTTACGAATGCTAATGTAGATATAGGAATATGTGATGACGCCACTGTTACCATCCTGATTTGTTACTTAGCTGATTATGTTTTAAATCAATTCACTTTAACTCTAGATTACTTGTTTCTTTCTGTCTCACAATGATAAATAGCATTTTATCAAGTTACATTGGCATGGCAAATTTTTCATAAATAAATATCTTTTGGACAAAACAGGGCTGAACTTCACATTGTTAGTCTGCACATAAAAATAACACTTTTCTGTTCTGCTCTGGTGATCTGCAGGGGGACAGCTGCAATCGGACCAATTATAGCTGCTTTAAAAGACGGAAAGAGTGTGACCTATGAAGGGAAGGAGGTACTGAAGTTGATTTGCTGCTTAATAAACTTTCCCTTTAAAGGCTAAGCACCACTTACTGGACCTCCATGAATATTTCACATTATTTTAGTTACTGACAATTTTATTAAATTAACGGAAAAACCCGAGCTCACTACGGAAATTCTTGAACGCGACCGTGACGTCACTGGTGGACAACAGCTGAACAACGCCGCGGTAAAACACCGTTATGACTGACTGTTATGACAGTATCTAGCTAAATAACCAACATTATTCATGACAATAGCCTAGCAATAAGCTAAACTCAAATGTAGAGGTACCGTTATTCTTGTAAATGTGATCGAAGTCCAACTCGAATTCATCCGACACTATAAACCTCCGTAATGCAGCTACGTAGCCGAGTATAATCTGAGACACCGAGTTTAGCGAGTCAAGCTAACGTTAACTAACACCAACTAAAACAGGCGAAGTGAGTGTCCTTACCCTGTTTACCTCCATGTTACAGAGGCTCTTGAACACCTTTCGTTGGTGTCCTTACATGCCCATATTGTTGGAAAAGCGCCAGTGAAATGAGCTACAGATAACGGAGTGAGCGGATGGTCCTTTCCAAAGTGCCCGTTTAAAGTGGACAAATTTAGTCCATTTTCTGGATATTTTGGGATCTTTGGGCCATTTGTTCACAGATGTCCCACTGTACATTGAATGATTGCAGCCAAAAACAACACACCTTTTCGTCATTTTGCATTAAATTAAGTGCTTCTAGAGTTGTTGTCCACCATCTACGTCACAGGCAAGACGCCTATTAGAGTTTCCCAACACCGTTGGGGGGGGGGGGGGGGGGGGGGACAACGGTCTTTTAAACCTTATTCCTTGAATTAGTAAGAAATAACATGTTTTCTGACTCTCAATAAACACAAGTTAGGAACTCAAACTCCACTGTATTTATTTGTTTGACACTTTCATATCGCTGGTGCTTAGCCTTTAAATCTTCTGAATCCTTCTAATTGCAAGTCAAATATATGTATAAATGTAACCATTTAAGTGGTCAAGAACTACTTAATTACAATAACAAATCAACTGCATCTCATTTGAAATGTTCTAAAGGATAAACATTTTTCTGAAATTGTACTGTTTGGAACAACACAGCAGTAGCAATATAATAAAATTTGCTATAGTCACAGCAGGGATTAAAATAAGGGTAAAAGTGACATGGGTGGCGTTTCACATGACAATTAGTCTGTTTTCACAAATGGTTAATGTGTCTCTTCTTTCTGTGTGTCTCTGTCTATATCTTGTTTTTCTGTCAGTGTTTTATTTATTTATTTTAACTGACTGTGAAATAGATTTTGAGAAGCAAAGATATAGCAGTTGCTGTAAGATTTCTTAGACTTTACTCTGTGCTCCTCTTGCACTGTCAGAAGTTTTAATTTATCCTCGTGTGTGTGTGGACCGAAGGTGTCCTGGAGAAAACCAATTTTGCACTTGGTTTTAATATTTTTCAGATCCTTCCAGATGAAGTGTGTACTCCCACGGAACCAGGCCTGGTGTTCCTCGTGATTGATTGCCCATCCGAACGGTTTATTCAGCCTCTCTGCATCAACGAGGTCCTCCAAAGGTACAAAAAAACAACAACTGTCTATCAGAATAATACACATGGGACACTATCATGATCACTGCATTCTCTTCATGTAAAATGACCTGTCAATATATTTGCCTGTTGTTGTTTGAAGTGCTTATTTTAGCAGATATCTATTAACAGGCCAGTTCTACTAGTGTTAGTATATTTTCTGAATAAGCTGGTAGTTGAGTAAACATCATTCAGACTGACTCTTGGAAATCTACCACATTTCTTGGCAATGAAATGGAAAGTCATATATTACATTGTGAAAAACAGAGGTTGTTATGCTTTCTCTTTTATTTGTTGGTCTGTCCTCTCTGTTTTTCTTTGTCTTGCTTCAGTGCTGTTCAAAACACTGAATTTCTAAGCTTTAAGTGAAAGAAAGTATGTTTGAGAAGATCTTGGCAAAAGGAGTTGATTACTTCTGATGTCTAAAGCACTAAAAGCTTCAGATACTAGGTTCCTCTAATGACCAGCTTGGGAATGTGAACTATGCTTCTGCGTGTATGTCAGGTATCAGAGTGGGGAGGATGGAGCCACACTTGTGGTGCACATGACCCCGGAATCAGTGCTGAAAATGGAGGAGTATCAGCGGTGGATGGAGAGGTACATTCCCACAAAAAACCCACAGTGCTGAGGTTATTGTGTGGCACTGACACCTGGTTTCCCTGGATTTTTGATAAACTCACACATTAAGGCTCTTTGTGAAATGAAAAAATGCAGTTGGTATTTTGGGGAATGTGTGTTAATTTGGGCGTTCTTTTCTTTGTCAGGTTCCCTTCCAGTACAGAACACATGATCATGAATGAGCAGGCATGCAGCGTTCACAACGTCAGGAGCCACAAGATCCAAACACAGCTAAACCTCATCCATACTGACATCTTCCCCCACCTCCAGAACTGTAAAAGCATGGTAATGCATTCCTTTACTGGTTTATTTGTTGGATTTATTGTGATTTAAACAACTTTAACAATATTTATTAATATTAAGACTTATATATTGGTGACTGCAATTTTTTTTCCCCAGAATAATGTCAGGACTTGTATATTTTAAATATTCATGCCGTCTCAGGGACGGTTTCCTTTTGTTTTGGGCCATTTTTTCCACATATTGTGAATGTACACTACCAGTCAAATATTGGACATTTTCTCATGAATTAAATTTGCCAGTCCTTCAGAGGGCAACACACACACACACACACACACACCCACACACACCTACGGACACTTTTGAGTCGCCAATCCACCTACCAACGTGTGTTTTTGGGAGAACGGAGAACACACCACACTCCTCACAGACAGTCACCCGGAGGAAACCCATGCAGGCACAGGGAGAACACACCACACACCTCACAGACAGTCACCCGGAGGAAACCCACGCAGGCACAGAGAGAACACACCACACACCTCACAGACAGTCACCCGGAGGAAACCCACGCAGACACAAGGAGAACACACCACACTCCTCACAGACAGTCACCCGGAGGAAACCCACACAGACACAGGGAGAACACACCACGCTCCTCACAGACAGTCACCCGGAGGAAACCCACACAGACACAGGGAGAACACACCACACTCCTCACAGACAGTCACCCGGAGGAAACCCACGCAGACACAAGGAGAACACACCACGCTCCTCACAGACAGTCACCCGGAGGAAACCCACACAGACACAGGGAGAACACACCACACTCCTCACAGACAGTCACCTGGAGCAGGAATCGAACCCACAACCTCAAGGTCCCTGGAGCTGTATGACTGCGACACTACCTGCTGTGCCACTGTGACGCCCTTAGTTAAATTAATTAATTATTATTATTTTTTTATTATTATTATTTTCTACATTGTAAATAAAATACAGAAGGCATTAAAACTATGAAAGAACACATATGGAATTATGTAGTAAACCAAGTGTAAACCAACCAGAATATGTTTTATACTTTAGAATCTTTTTCCAATAGCCAATCAATAGCCACCTTTTGCATTGATGACAGCTTTCCACAAATCAAATCAAATCAAATGTATTTGTATAGCGCCTTTTACAACTGACGGAACATTTAAATCAAAGCCCAATGCAAGCAAGCCGAAGGCGACAGTGGCAAGGAAAAACTCCCTCGAGGCTGGAGGAAGAAACCTTGGGAGGAACCAAGACTCACAAAGGGGACCCATCCTCCTCTGATCAAACTATAGATTGAATTTTAAATGATCACCAATGAAGTGTCATTATGCTACATAATAATAATAATAATAATAAGGTGAGCAGCTGGTCTGGTCTGGTCTGGGCCGCAGGAGAATCCAGCAAACAATCTTCCATCAGTGGGCCACCATTCTCTCAGAAAACAGTAAAAGGGAAGCAGTTAGTTTAGTTGAGTGCAGCAGAGAATAAGAGCATGTGAATATTTTCTTTAGTGTAGTGAGGGATCTGACTGTAACAGACTGGGAGGAGGGAAACCAGAAGGAGCTCAGGCAAAGACATCCTTTCGTTCCAAGCAAGACAAATTGTGAGCACATCATCCAGGTTTACCCTGATTCTCCATGTCCATGAGTTCCTGAAATGACAACCTTAAACTAGACAGAGGTTAGATGCCAAAGGCTAAACTGAACAAGTGTGTTTTGAGCCTAGACTTAAACATAGTGACTGTGTCTGTGTCCCGAACACTAGCTGGAAGATTGTTCCAGAGCTGAGGGGCTTTGTAGGAGAAGGCTTTCCCCCCCGCTGAAGTCTTATGAATTCTGGGTACTAGTAAGAGGCCGGCGCCCTGAGATCTGAGTAATCTTGGTGGTTCATAGTGTGTGATGAGGTCTTGCAAGTATTCAGGGGCGAGACCATGTAAGGATTTATACGTGAGTAAAAGAATTTTGTAATCAATACGGAATTTAACTGGAAGCCAGTGAAGGGCTGATATGATCAAATTTTCTAGTTTTAGTGAGGACCCTGGCTGCAGCATTTTGAATTAACTGGAGTTTACTCAAGTTTCTGCTGGAGCATCCTGATAAAAGTGCATTGCAATAATCTAATCTTGATGTAATAAAAGCGTGAACTAATTTTTCCGCATCTGGGAGGGATAAGGAATTTCTTAACTTAGCGAGGTTCCGAAGATGTAGGAAAGCTGTTCTTGTAATGTTACCTATATGCTGATCAAATGATAGATCTGAATCAATTATAACACCCAGATTTTTAGCTGATGAGCTCGGGAGAACAGGGAAGTCAAAATTATGTATTAAGTCTGATACCTTATTTATAGCAGGTTTTGGACCTAGAAGGAGAACCTCGGTTTTGTCGCTGTTTAGCAGAAGGAAATTGTATGACATCCAATGCTTCACTTCTTTAACACAGTCCTCCATTTTCTTTAGTGTTGGTTTGTCGCCTGGTTTGGCTGATATGTATAACTGTGTGTCATCTGCATAACTGTGGAAGGTAATGCCATGCCTGCTAATAACTCTGCCCAGTGGCAGCATGTATAATATGAATAGTAAAGGTCCTAAAATGGAGCCTTGGGGAACTCCAAATCTCATTTTTGTATGAGTAGAAGAAACATTATTTACGTTTACAAACTGATAGCGATCTGTGAGGTAAGACTTAAACCATGATAGGGCTGTTCCTGTTATTCCAACCATGTTTTTTAATCTTTCTAGCAGAATAGTATGATCAATTGTATCGAAAGCTGCACTGAGGTCTAGTAGAACTAGCATGGATACGCAGCCTCGATCAGAGGCGAGAAGAAGGTCGTTTGTTATCTTAACTAAAGCTGTTTCGGTGCTATGGTGTGGCCTAAAACCAGATTGAAATTTTTCATATATGTTATTCTTACGCAAGTATGAGCTAAGTTGTTGGGCCACAACTTTTTCTAAGATCTTAGATATGAAGGAAAGGTTAGAGATGGGTCTGTAATTGGATAGTACACTAGGATCAAGATTCGGTTTTTTGATCAGGGGCTTAATAACTGCTAGTTTAAATGCTTTGGGTATGTGACCTAGTCTAAGGGACGAATTTATGATTGTTAAAATGGGATTGATTATGACTGGTTATACTTCTTTAAATAGTTTTGTTGGTATTGCATCAAGTGTGCAGGTCGTACAATTTGACGAGTAGATGATTTTCTCCAGTTCTAGCTGTGGTAGTGGGTCAAAGTCCTCTAATCTTTCTTCTATGTTTTGTTCTATATCATCCACACCAGATGACAGACAGGCTGGATTTAGTAATATGGTATTTATTGTTTGTCTAATATTTTCAATCTTATTGTTAAAAAAGTCCATAAAAGCATTGCTGGTGGGAATGGCTGGGATCTGTGGATCAGTAGCTGCCCGATTGTTTGTAAGTTTAGAGATTAAATTAAAGAGTGCTCTAGGATTGTGTTTATTATTTTCAATCAGTGAGGACAGATGTGCTGAACGTGCATTGACGAGTGCCCTTCTATATTGGATAAGGCTGTCTTTCCAGGCACAGTGAAATACTTCCAGTTTAGACGACCGCCATTTCCGCTCTAATTTCATTACGGTTTGTTTTAGGGTGAGCGTTTCTTCATTATACCAGGGAGCGAGTTTTTTCTGTTGTAGCTTTTTAAGCTTAAGCGGTGCTACACTATCTAAAGTTGATCGAAGAGTGTTATCTAAGTAGTCCGTTAGTCTGTCCAGCTCCAGTGGGTCCGCTGGACTACTGACTGAGGTCAATAAATCCACACACTCGGCATTCTCTCAATCAGCTCCATGAGGTCGTCACATGAAATTTGTTTTCAGTGACCAGCTGTGGCCTCGTCAAGACTTCATCTGTAGAACCAATCACAGCCTTAATGTGTTTGAGGCCGTAACTTTGGTTGTGCAGAAGTAGGGGCTGGTACCACAGTGAATAGCCTTATTCCACCAATGACTAATGAGAAGATGTGTCCAAACTTTTGACTGGTACTGTTGTTTATTTGTTTGTTTGTGTGTGTGATGTAATTGGAATTCAAACATTCTCCTGCTCTTTTGTGATGTTATGGTACATTTTGTGCAGTAATATATATATATATTTATATAAAACAATTGTTATTTTATTCACCAAAAAGTAGCCTGAAAATTTTTGTTTGAAAATGGCAGGTGAGAAAAGTGTATTCGTTACTGAGTTTGTTATGAATTCCAACAAGGAAAAAGTGTTGCAAAAGCAGGGTGCATTGAATATTCTGGGGGTTAATATTGTATCTGAAATATGTGTAAGCTTTCGTTTAGATGATTTAAAGGTGTTAGCGTTCATGAACATAGCACATTAATATGTAATTTTTGGGATATTTTTAAAATAAAAAATTCAATTTTCATGTTTAATGCTACACATAAAAAGTTAACCAAAAAAAAAGTTTGAGAATATGCTTGTATTTTGAATAGCTGTTATATGTTACACAAAAACACTTAAAAAATTATTTGTGCACCTAATATTTACAAACAAATGCTAAGAATAACGATAGAAAACTGTTAGAATTAGACCTGTGCTTAATGTTACCATTATATCAGCAAAGAGTGTGCATTAATCTCATTTACTGTCGGGTTATAATCATTTATTGATTTTTTTTTTATGCAACCGCTAACATTTCTGCATGTAAATAATTGAACATTTAACATGTCGGGTGATGGGATGTTCCACTTTTGTATTTATTGTAGACCAGAATAGATGGCTATCTGTTTGAATATTCTTGGAGCTGCAGTTCTATAACATCATGAAAACTACAGCCTATGTTATTTAATCTATGTTACAGAGAACTGTATATTTCAGCTTCAGGGTTCAGGGTTCAGACAAAATGCTGCCAGGTTTTAGCTCGTGTGGATTCTGTCTGATCATATAACATCACAACATAGGCTTGTTTAAGTGGTCATTTATGTTTTCCTTCTTTGTTTCCTTTAGGAGTCTCAGGCAGCTCTAAATGTACCCATCGTCAGAGCCGAGTGTCTGCTTAAATTCCAACTGAGACCCAAAACAGAGTGGCAGAGGTAAGTTCTAATTTCCCAGTCCAAATACTGATAATATGACATTGCTTTTTCCCACTGGGTGGATATTTATGAAGATACCAACCCTCAGACAAAGACTGAAAATAATTTTCATTGTATTTTCCCTGTGACTCGGCTTAAGCCAGGCCTAGTAAAAGCAAAACCAGCTTAACAACACTGTCCGCATCTACATGTCTACTGTCTCCAGATTGAAAATTCAAGTTCAGCGACTGTCCTTGTAGACAGCAGCAATGTGCAGTGGATCTCTAGTGTGACTGGGTACTGTCTAATCTCTCGATTGGCCAAAGACGTTTCCTTAAAATAGATGAAGGTTTCGCTTCAGTTGCTTTCAAGTCATTATATTCCTGTCAGCACTTGTTCAGACGACTGAGAGCGTTTGATTGTGATCTGTGTGTTTGTGTGTTCCTAGAGATGCCATCCCTTCCTGTGACAAAGAGGAATTTGTTATGGAGGCCGCAGAGGTGCCAAACTTTCTGCAGGAAGTGGAGGAGTTCAAACGGTTCCAGACAACTGATTCCATAGCCCTGTCCGGTGAGTTCCAAATAGAGAGAGAGAGAGTGGTGATTGCTTAGAGAAGAGAGGGAGGGAGAAAAAGATAGACAGGAACACTGATGCTTGGCGACGTTTCATTTTCTCAGCTGAGCAGCCTGCTGACCTTTTTCGCTCTCCGCTGAATCAAACACTTCACTTCTGCAGAGTCTCTGCAGAGTTTGGAGACCCTTAGAGGGTCAGTGTGTGGTTTAGAAACGGTCATTTGCTGCATTCCTACATGGTTGGTCAAACCAGCGCAAAGGATCAAGGGCATCCTCTTGAAGGGAACAGGGGATGCAAAACGTATTCCTGAATGATGCAGCAGCAGTTACTATACACAGCATCTGTTTGGTAGAGAGGCAACTGTGCAAGGCAGGAAACACACCCTGGACAGGGAGCTAGTCTATTCCAGGGCATCACACACTCGCACAGTCACTCACACACCTTTTGTTTTAAAGGTAAAGTGGACCGGTACCCTGAGGTGGTGTTTTTAGGGACTGGATCAGCACTGCCGATGAAGATCAGAAACGTCAGTGGCACTCTGATCAATATCAGGTAAAGAAGAATGTTTTCCCATTATCAGTTAGAAGCAGAAATAAGAAAACTATACTGTAATTGTAGCTGAATTATTAATAAATCTTAATTTTCATAGCTCTTCAATGTATTATGAATATGCAAATTAAAAATGTGTATGTTGGTGTACTCATCCACTGTTAACCTGCCCTAGCTCTTCTCAGTCCGTGCTGTTGGACTGTGGGGAAGGTACCTTTGGTCAGATGTGTCGTCACTATGGCAACGGCGTGGACGAGATGCTGACCAAGTTGTCGACTGTATTTATCTCTCATTTACACGCAGATCATCATACGGTGAGTATGTTTTCTACTGCTTAGGACCTTCACAGTTCACAGGGCCGGGTGATTTGACTAATTAATTTATTACATATTGTGTAACTGTTTAAAAGAACATTACCTGGAACTAGATGTGGTCAATACAGCCCTAAAATAATATCATGGTATTTTAATATTAAGTTTTAAAACTTATGCCCACTGTTGCTTTAAAAGGGATGTCTAAGATTGTAGGGAAATGCTGTTCTCTCTGGTGTGTTTATGTTCAGAACCTCCGCATCTTTATAAGGTGGAATAGTGTTTTTTATTCATTTATTCATTACCTGTAACCTGGAGGGGGCACCAGTCCTTCACAGGGCAACACACACACATTCACTCACACACTCACACCTACGGACACTTTTAAGTCGCCAGTCCACCTACCAACGTGTGTTTTTGGACTGTGGGAGGAAACCGGAGCACCCGGAGGAAACCCACGCAGACACAGGGAGAACACACCACACTCCTCACAGACAGTCACCCGGAGGAAACCCACGTAGCAACAGAAAGAACACACCACACTCCTCACAGAGCGGGAATCGAACCCACAACCTCCAGGTCCCTGGAGCTGTGTGACTTCGACACTACCTGCTGACTCCGGGGCTTTGTAAGCACATTAGATGGGTTTCAAACACAAACAGACTGGAGAGAGCAGCAAATGGTGAGGAAACATCCTCAGACCTTTTTTGAAATCCTTAAATACTAATGATTGTTACTTCTTTCTCTTGTTAGGGATTAATTAATTTGTTGCTGCAGAGAGAGCGAGCTCTGGTAAGTGTATCTCTTATGATAGAAAGCCTTTTGGCTGGAACATAACCTGTTTTTCTGATGGAATTTCTCTTTCTGGCTGTAGAAAAGTCTGGGGAAGGCTTTCACTCCAGTTTATCTGGTGGCTCCTCCTCAGATCATGACATGGCTCAATCAGTATCACGACCACTGCCAGGAAATTCTCAGCCACATCAAGTAAGTCTACCATCTTCTCTAGATGAAGACTGTGGACCAGTTCTTTAATTAAAATCATAATTTTCCTGAATCTCTAAAGTTTAAATTCTGCAGTGTTATTTGACATGCTTTAAATGGACAGGTTGGTTCTGATTGATACACTCAGCTAAATAATTTTGCATTAGCTCAGTCCAATATCTGAATAGCATGTCTGAAAACACAATTGCCTTTTTTTTGGGTTTTGCTATGAACCCCAGTCTTTGACGGCTTATATCTAGTTGTAAAGTGTTTTTACCATCCAGTTGAATACTGGACAGTGCTTTACCACAAAAGCATTACTTTCATTTTGGGTTCATCTTTTCTGAAAAGTGCTTTCCTCATATCTAAAGTATCTAAATTGAGCCTCAGAAGCACTGTGTCTTTTTTTTTCAAGAATTCTGTGGGGCAATCCAGGCCTGTAATCTCAAAGCCACAGAAGCTGATGGATGATATGAGGATTATGGCAGTTTGGAGAAGTTTCTCAATTCTCCAGTGATGGAGAATGTGTGATAGAGCACAGCAGAGCTGTGAGAGAGAGTTTTATCTCAAAATGTCCTCTAAGCTTGAGCCTCGAAAAAGTGTCTTTGTCTTTCACTGTTTTGTCCATTTATATCCATGGCAGAAACCATTGTAAACACTGTGTATATAGCAGACATTACACAGCTCTAACTATTGAACAGTGGCTTCTGTACTCAGAAATTCATAACCATTGTAACAGACTAATATTAAAGCGTTCTCATAATTCAGGCAAGTTAGTATAATCAGACGAGTCATTCTGACAAATTGTAATACACTACAGGAACTGAGGGGGGCGATATGGCTTATTTTTTTTATTAGGCACTAATTGCTCACCATTTGTCACACAGATGGATGCTGGCAATACAGAAAGATGAATCGAAGGAGTCTAATAAAACGTAGAGTAGCGTAAATACTGTTGCTTTCCAATGTGAAACAAAATAGTTTACAATTTTCAGTGGAAATCACTGTAAAAATATTTTATTCCAAGTAATTTTTGAGCATTTCTATTGGTCCATTCGTCATTAAATATTCACACAATGTGAAAGACAGCTGATATGTTCCCATGAGCCAGTAAACTAAAAATCCACAAAATTGAACACATTTTTTATAGGAGAGCAATGATATAAAATATAATTATTGGCAGCAATAGTCATTGAAGTGGCTCTTCTTCACCAGGTGTATTCATCAATCTCTTCATCTGATCTCTCCTACCTTTATAGGTTCGCTTTTACTGTGTGTTGTCATTTTCAGGGCCAATTTCGTTCGGCCCTATACACACATTCATCACCCGCTGCCTGAACAAATGGAAGTGCTTTTGAGCTGAATGGTCTTTTAGTATCCTTCACTCTTTCTGTCTCTCTCTCTCGCACTTTGTGTTTCAGCTTCATTCCATCTAAGTATCTGTGTGAAGGAGCAGAGATTCCCAAGTTTAAAACCAAATCTTTCATTCAGGCTGTCCTGAAGAGAAATGACCTCACTAAGGTAGGACAAGCTGAAGCACTTAACAACGTACAATTCAGTACCTTAAAACCTTCAGATATGTTCACTGTGTGTCTGTTTCAGTTTCAGACTTGTCTGGTACGGCACTGTAAGAATGCGTTTGCCTGCAGTTTGACCCATCAATCTGGCTGGCAGCTGGTGTTTTCTGGAGATACCATGCCTTGTGATGCACTTGTACACATGGGTGAGTTGTGCGCACACTTTTTACAAGCACAGTTTTGCTTTTGGAACTTGGGTGAACACTAGATAAGAAGTGAGCAATGCTAACATTAATATTATATAAAGAGCCTGGGTGGCATCTGTGTAGGAGCCAGTGTCCTTTTTTTTGCAGTTGTTATAATTGAGTTATATTTTTGCTTTTCTTTAAAAATAAACACATTTATCATCCATAAATAAACAAAACACTTTTGCTGATAACTCATTTGTAACACAATAACTCTGACCAAAGCTACATCACACAGTATTGAAGGGGACTTTTTTTAATTGGATTACTTTTTCAACATATATATGAACCCCATTTGAAACCCTTGGGTCATTCTACAAAAAATATTCAAAATAATAATCTGTGACTTGTTAAATCTCTTAATCCTTTATTTGACAGACAAAAGAACAAATGTGCAATTTAAAAAAATTGGGACAGTGCCAGACTTTTAATTTTTTTAGATCAAATTTCCATTTAACTACACCTTTTAACAGTGGGTCATTTTGCCCATTCATGCTTGATACAAGTCTGCAGAGACGACGCACTCACTCTGTGTCTACATAGTCATGTGTTTGTAGCATGAGCCCTGGCATTGTCTTGCTGAAATAACTATGGACTTTCCAGGAGAAGACATTGCCTTTTTTAGGCAGCATTTGTCTTTTCTGAAGTATCAGTCAACAACCCCACATCAGTGGAACCGTCACTCATGTCAAATCCAATGATGCACCACATGAGAGATGTGTGGCTTTAGCACCTTTCACTGAGAACACTCTGGATGCTGCCTTGGACGTGTTTGACCATAGCACACTTTCAGACCATCTGATATGAGCTTTATTGTCGTTGCGCATGTCGCAAGTACAAAGCAACGAAATGCAGTTTGCATCCATCCAGAAGTGCTTAGTAGTAAAAACATAAAAATATAAATATGTATATTACAAATGTACAGTAAATTGTTTGGGTATGGTGTGAATAAATATAAATATGTACAGGTTATGAATATGCAGACTATGAATGTGAGGGTATATAAACAGAGTATAATAAATAATATATATATATATGTGTACTTATGAACAGTGTAGGTTATTTATACTGTATGTACAATAGTGGGCAATATATACTACAGGTGACAGAGCCGGTAAGTGGTTTTTAAGTCCACGTGTTATTACCGTGTGTTAGGATAGTGTTTGTCCTTATTGTTCGGGTTTTGGGAGGCAGAGTTCAGGAGTGTGACAGCTGTGGGAAAGAAGCTGTTCCGGTACCTGGTGGTCTTAGACCGAAGGCTCCTGTAGCGCCTGCCAGAGGGCAAGAGGGCAAGTCTGTGTGCTGGGTGACTGGGATCTTTGATTTTCCCAGTCGTTTTCAGACACCGCTTCCTATAGATGTCCTCTATGGCAGGAAGTGGTGCTCCAATGATGCATTGGGCGGCTTTCACCACCCTCTGCAGTGCCTTCCGGTCTGAGGCAGAGCAGCACCCGTACCATACTGTGATGCAGTTGGTCAAGATGCTCTCAGTAGTGCAGCAATAAAAGTTCACCAGGATGTCTGAGGACAGGTGGTTCTTCCTCAGAAAAAAGAGGTGCTGATGAGCTTTCTTGATCAGTTTGGAGCAGCCGGTCGTCCAGGCGAGATCCTCAGAGAAGTAGACACCTAGGAATTTGTAGCTGTTCACATGCTCCACTGCCGTCCCCTTGATGTGAATGGGTGGATGTGGATCAGCATTCTAAAGTCCACGATGAGCTGCTTAGTCTTATCAGTGTTGAGCAGAAGGTTGTTGTTGTCGCACCACCCAGCCAGATGATCCACCTCCTTCCTATCGGCGGTCTCATCATTATCTTTGATGAGGCCGATCACTGTGGTGTCATCTGCAAACTTATGGATGAATGGAGCCATCAACAGGTTTGCGGTCATGGGTAACATTACCTAAATACAGTTGAGTTGATATGCCACCTATGATTTTTTTTATTTTTTTTTTGTACTTTTGATAGTTTGCTAAATGTTCACCAAAATGAATCATTCTCAGATTGCACAACAATCAATCCAACAAACTAACCTACTAAAACAAAACAAATGAAGGATATGAAGGACTTGCTCAGTTTGCTTCCGTCAGAAGAGTCGTTAACTTATTAACTCATTTATTATGCGTAACCTCTTATCTCTGTAGGGGGCGCCAGTCCTTCGTACGGCAATAACTTCTTAACTCCTTTTAAATATATTGAAATATTAAAATATTTTTTCCCCTTCGTTAACCAGGTTGTTATGAATTCAGAATGTCAAATCATACCTGTACTTCATAATGATTTATAGAGTAAACCTACGTTTTGTTTAATATTGATTATAAAACCAGGGCAATAAATTAGACCTGTGCTATATAGACATTTCCCAGTGTGGGGTGAACTTTGAAAACTCTTCCTTTAGAATCAGAAGCCTTGTTGAGTTTTAAATATTAAAACTGATTTATGATGTGACCACTTTGAGAATTCGTCTCACTTTTGTGCAATCCGTATTGGATAAAAGCAGACTGTGAGAAACGACCGTAGTGGAATCGAGCAGTGTGTGTGCGCGAGTCTGTGTAGGTATCTCTGTAATTGTTCTGTCCTGAGTGGGCTGGAATCAATAGGGATGTTCCTGTATTTAAAGCTGCGGGTTGGTTGAGTCCCCCTCCCCTCTCCCACCTTTTCTGCTTCCTCTCTCAGCCTGCTCTGTAATCGATCAGCACTGTAGGCTTCCCTGCAGCCCAAAACTCTTCTAATAGCCCCAGAGAGAGAGAGGGGGGGAGAGAGACAGAAAGAGAAAGAATGTTTCTCCATCGACTAGCTCTAAATTAGCTGGCTGAATCTCCCAGGCTGGCGCACGGCTTCCTCACCCACAGCCTTTATTACTGCAGGACTAGTGATCTAACACAAATACGATGATTGATTACTGAGGCTTGCATAAAGGAGGGATTATTTGTGTATGTGGGTTTCATATGTACTCTAGAAAAAAATGTCTTTGTAGTAAAACTAGAATAAAACTGGGTTAAAGGAATAAAACGATATCTTATTTGTGTGGGTGTTTGAAAGGCATATGGCTTTCAGCTACAGGAACGTTAATGAGGTCAGACACTGATGTTAGATGGAGATTATACACAAATGTTAGCACATAGCAATGTCTGTGTCCAAAGTGTGTGCACTTTAACGTGAGAAGTACAGACATTTGGAAATAGTGTATGCTTATGTTTGGACGTATAGGTTGTATATACACAAACATGCCCTCTGCCATGCTTCTTCATTGTGTGTGTATGGGGGTGTGTTGCAGGAAAAAATGCAACGTTGCTGATACATGAAGCCACCCTGGAAGATGGAATGGAAGAGGAAGCCATGGATAAGAGACACAGGTAGCTGTTCACTATCTGTCTCACACAAACACACATATACATGCCCGGGTTTCCTCTGGGTGACTGTCTGTGAGGAGTGTGTTGTGTTCTCCCTGTGTCTGCGTGGGTTTCCTCTGGGTGACTGTCTGTGAGGAGTGTGGTGTGTTCTCTCTGTGTCTGCGTGGGTTTCCTCTGGGTGACTGTCTGTGAGGAGTGTGGTGTGTTCTCCCAGTGTCCACTGGCGCCCCCTCCAGGGTGTATTCCCGCCTTGAACCCTGAACTGGATAAGGGTTACAGATAATGAATGGATGGATGGTATATTTGTATGACAAGGTTACAGTTTGTGAATTTCAATATTGAATGTCCATATCTCTCTCAAAAAAAAAAAAAAAAAAAAAAAATATTTTACTTAAAAATACGTAAATAACAAGTGATTATATCATTTCTGTTGCATGTTTTCCTCCATGTTGTAGTAGGACACAAATGGGTTTAAAACAAAAGATCTTTGAGCACATGCATCATTTCTGCATAAATGGATAAGACATTTTGTCAAAGGAATTCTGGATATTACATCTTTTTCAGCACCAGCTTTTGTCCACTACTTACTGAGTCAGAATGTGATGAATACCCAAGTAATTAGATATTTCATATTACCCTCCAAACAGTTTGCTTTCTGAGCCACTGTAGCAGTTACTCTAATAACGCATTGCTTTCCCATAAACAGCAGTAGAGAAATAAAGAAAAGCAGACATAGCATTCATGGTATTTGGCAGATGCTCTTATCAAAAGCTATTCATACTATACACTACACTATTTACGCAATATTACACTGTACTGTTCCCCTATGACTGTAGAGTGCTGTAGAATTTGTGGCAGTATTATACACATAAATAGAAAGCATCCTGCTGCTCACAGTCTCACACAGCTCCAGTCCTCACTCGCTGAAATGAGAAAAAAAAAAGACTCTCGAAATAAATGGGTTCTGCTGTTAACTACCCACATTTCCTTTAGACTGCTTTTGTCTGAAGTGGACGCTTTTATCTTATTGGATTCTCTGCCAAGATTGCCTTCGATTTGTCTCAGCCCTGTCCTGCGTTTTAGAGTCTGTTTGAATTGTTCTCGTCCGTACAGTCACGGTGCAGATAGAGAAAGAAAGAGTGAATGTTTGACCTTATCATAAGAATAATGAATTTCTAAAAGTAGGGCATCTCATACAAAAGCAGCAGGTTTTAAAGAGCAAGTAGGAGCACTGTGGTTAACTGACAAGTTTTTCCACATCACATTGATCCAAAGGGCTGCTGCTGCTCTTCCCCTCCAGATCCTTTATGAAACATTTAAGAATCGGGACCTCAGATCTGTTTGTGGTAAAAGTTCACAGAGCACATTCTCTGTGCTCACTTTTTTAAAAAAGGTTTTCACTTTGTATTTGGTT
Source organism: Hoplias malabaricus (assembly GCF_029633855.1). Classification (NCBI taxonomy): domain Eukaryota; kingdom Metazoa; phylum Chordata; class Actinopteri; order Characiformes; family Erythrinidae; genus Hoplias; species Hoplias malabaricus. The sequence continues at coordinate 4,588,581 of NC_089805.1, read as the reverse complement.
TGCTCTGTTAGTGTAGTGTAACTTGTTAATGTCCAAAATCAGTGTTTTTCACATTTTTATATCTACACTTTGATCATCTCAGCACAGAAAGTCGAGCTTTACTTTGTGTGAAAAAGGTATGAGGAAGGGACCAAATTACTACTCTTACATTAAATTACTTCAAAATGCAATGGTGTGGAACGTTTAAAGCAGCAGTAAGTAGTATTTTTACCATGGAAGTACAGCTTCAAAATCACTGATTTTTCATTGATCTGTAATAGAGCTTTTCAGCACTGCAGAAACAATACTATGTAACTTTGGGAGGTGGACAGGAAACTATACACTCAACTTACATCATTTGTAACAGTAGGGTGACTAGACGTCCTCTTTTACCCGGACATGTCCTCCATTTTAGACTTAAAAAAATGTCCGGGCGGAATTTCACAAACGTCTGGGATTTTGTTTTTCTGGAGCTTACATAGAACTTCGAGAAGTTTCGTTCACAAACTAGTCCCGCCCTCCCCTACTCCGATAGGTTCGCTTGAGTGAGAAGGGGGCGTGGCGAAGTAGCCTAAAATCTTCTGATTGGACGGTCTGACTGTAGAGCTACCGTTATTGGTCGATAACCTTCTCTGTAAACATTTAATTGGTCAGTCTGCACGTCAGTTTTTTTGGTCTTTTTTTTGGTCAGTGTCATGAGAGAGTTTCTAAACTAAAGTAGGTTTAGTGCAAAATCTCTAACACACCTCAGACTACTAGGAGAAAATGACTGATTGCTACTTTAAAGGAAGTCAGCTGCTTAGCTGGCCACCTTTAATTGTTGAGCGATTGATTTATTTTTCGATGTAGATCAGGAGAATGCCCTGTAAGCAGTACGGCCTTCACAGCTGGACATTTTAAATTTTTTTTAAAATGGTGTCAATGTGAATCCTTGGCTCCACAGATCTACAGAGTTTTAACCCAGAGAAAGACAGACTGAAGTCGAAAGTGTAAAGCTCTCCTTGCTTCATGTTATAATATCTGACAGAGTGACCAATTAGTCAGCTCCAACTCCAGGAAAAGCAGCCAAGCATTTCAGCTTTTAGCCCAGGTGAGCAGAACTTTCAATTTATCACTGTCTCTCTCACTCTCAGCTCTCCAGGGATGCAGTGAAAGTGTTGGAAGAAGGCCTGAAAGAAAAAAAAAAAGAGGAGAAAGGTCCAAGAGTTTAAATAGGTTTTCCTGATAGTTTATCATTGTGTGGGCTTGGCTGACTTCTGTTTTTTATATTGATAGTGTGTTTGTGCGTTTTCAGTGAAATCATTTTATAGTTCGGTTCCTCAGTCCAATATGTACAGTTTGGCCAAAGTAAAAAAGTCAGACACATTAATATTCTACACTTAGCAGCATCACAAAGCGCTGATAACCTGGACAATGAGTGTAGAATAGTGTAGAATTATTGTGCAAGTCGTTTTGAAGGGCAGTTTGCTGTGTCTGGTTCACTCGCATCAGCACAACACACACTAACACACCACCAACATGTGACTGCGGCGCTGAGAATCATCCAACCCTCTGTGGTGGTCCTGACTTTTTAAGAGCAGGGTGAAATGGGGATAAAGTCACAGCTCCAGGGACCTGGAGGTTGTGGGTTCAATTCCCGCTCCAGGTGACTGTCTGTGAGGAGTGTGGTGTGTTCTCCCTGTGTCTACGTGGGTTTCCTCCGGGTGACTGTCTGTGAGGAGTGTGGTGTGTTCTCTCTGTGTCTGCGTGGGTTTCCTCCGGGTGACTGTCTGTGAGGAGTGTGGTGTGTTCTCCCTGTGTCTACGTGGGTTTCCTCCGGGTGACTGTCTGTGAGAAGTGTGGTGTGTTCTCTCTGTGTCTGCGTGGGTTTCCTCCGGGTGACTGTCTGTGAGGAGTGTGGTGTGTTCTCCCTGTGTCTGCGTGGGTTTCCTCCGGGTGACTGTCTGTGAGGAGTGTGGTGTGTTCTCCCTGTGTCTGTGTGGGTTTCCTCCGGGTGACTGTCTGTGAGGAGTTTGGTGTGTTCTCCCTGTGTCGGCGTGGGTTTCCTCCCACAGTCCAAAAAGACACGTTGGTAGGTGGATTGGTGACTCAAGTGTGTGTGTGTGTGTGTGTGTGTGTGTGTGTTGCCCTGTGAAGGACTGGCGCCCCCTCCAGGGTGTATTCCCGCTTTGCGCCCAATGATTCCAGGTAGGCTCTGGACCCACCATAACCCTGAACTGAATAAGGGTTACAGATAATGAATGAATTTAACATATCGAGGCAAAACACCCAATAATATGGGTTTGAAAGGACATGGAGATGTGAAGAAGCTGTTAATTTAATAAAGCATATGATTTTGCAAATCAGAAGCCAAAAAGAGTTGGGATCTAAAGCCAATGCTCAATACCAATCTAGTGGTGCTGTGTTCTCTGCGGTGATGAAGCACCAATACCATGCTCCAATACAATTTAGAATGTGTAGGGAGTGGTGTTTGGGATTGAAAAGGATCTATCAATATCAGACCTCACTAATGTTTGTGGTTGAAAGCAATCCGATTCTAATAAAAAATACAAATAAAGCTTTTCCAAAAGAGCTGTTGCTGTAGAAGAAGAGACCAAACTACCATTCATTACTCTTAGTTTCCCAAGAAGCTTTGGATGAATGCCCAAAAACTTTTATACAGTGTGTATACTGTTGTGTGGTAGATATTTAACTTGATTTCTTGTTTGTCCCTGTGTACATTTGGATTGTGGCATCATTCCTGGAGGGAGTTTGCTCTAATGGTGTTTTTGTTGTTCTTTCCCTCTCTGAGCAGCACAACCTCGCAGGCCATCGACATTGGGATGAAGATGAATGCGGAGTTCATCATGCTGAACCACTTCAGCCAAAGATACGCCAAGATTCCCCTCTACAGTGACGACTTTAATCAACGCGTTGGAATCTCCTTCGACCATATGAAGGTGAGCCAATCCAGTTTGTTGTTTTGCTGTTCTGCTCATTGTATAATTAATAACAGTGTGTAATTATGTTATTTTATATACAGTTATGTTAAAGTAGTGGGGAAATCAATGTGTTAAGTGAACAAGGAATTTTTTTGTAGCAGTGCTTTGTCACTTTATGGCTATTGTTGTAATATTAAAAAATTGCCTTTTTATTTAACAAAAACTAGAAGTAAAAAGTAGTTGTTTGAAAATGTTTTATAACATATCACATGTTTATTACATTGAATAGTTAAATAATTATTATATAACGCCTATCTTTGGAACTTGAGAGTATGCTTCATGTGTTTCTTGAATTCATCTTGTAACACTTCCTATATATTTTTAAAAGGTGTTATTAAATATAATTGCTGAGTTACAAATGTTCAACAAGCTCCATATAATTTGTATTTTTTTCTTTTAGATCCGTCTTGGAGATTTCCGAATCCTTCCTCGGCTCCTAGCTCCTCTGAAGGCACTGTTCGCTGAAGAGATAGAAGAGATGGAGGAGAGGAGGGGACGGAGGGAACTGAGGGCAGGGAAGGCTGAGTCTAATGGCCAGGCAGGAATAGGAGGTGGAACAAAGAGAGAAGAGCAGGAGCCCAGCCAGGAATCGGCCTCGAAACGGCTCAAGGCAAACTGAGCTTCCACCGTCAAGTCATGTGGAAGGAGTACCTTTTGTAGGAATTCTCCAGCTTCTTTTCAACCTCAACTCTGTAGGCTACATCTGTAGGGTACAAGCACTTACCACATATTATTTCTCTTTACTAGGAAAAGAACAGAAAGTCTGTTGACCACACTTGGAAAGGCAATGGGAAGCTGCTGAATTGGCATTGACTTATTCATCCATTCATTCATTCTGTGAGCATTTCATACTGAGCAGGGGCCAGGGTCTCTTTGTTGAATTTTGGGGTAGATATATGTGCACACAACTTGTAGAAAGTGACCAAAGACAAGGGCCCAGCCCAGTGCCCCAAGACCCCGCGGCTCTGTGGCAGTGACACGACTGGTTTCGCCCCCATGTTGCTCAATTTATTTTATGTAGTCATCTATTTAAAATGGTCACTTGTAAAATTCGGCAGCTGCCTATTGGCTTTTCTTTAATTTATTTCAATGGTTTCTATTAAAATGCTAATAGGAAAGTATTATCCACGGTAAAAACCTAGTAATATCCAAAGAGCAAAGCCTTGTGTCTCCAAAACCATGTAAAACATTGGCTTATCCTTAAATTTGAATACTTTGTTAAAGGCAGCGGATATTTTCAAAATATGTCTAAAATTTAAAAGAAATAAATACATTTTGCAACAGATGCAGCAGATGAAGGTAAGGTTGAAAAATGCTGGAATATTCCAGGTTCAGAAAAGACTCAACCAATGGACATGATACTAAGTATGCTATAAAAAAAAGAGAGATTGTAAGCTTTCAACACTATTTATCTTTTGCCTCTTAAAGATTCCTTGTTTATTTTAGTATTCTCTGAGAATATGAATTTTTTTATCTGATTTGGGTGAACTCAACCTGGAAAATTTCACCTCGTATAGATTGAAGCAGGCATATTTCCCACAGAGTTGTGGGTATGTGCCTCTTTTCTGAAAGCCTACACACTGGTGTAAACCTAGAAGAGATTTGTCAAGTTAATACAGGTGTGAACGTTTTTGAGTTGAAGTGATGTAAGTGATTATTGTGGATTTGTATCTGGATTAAAGGAAAGTGGAATAGACGTCGTGTTTAAACGCAAACTAAGGGGAAATTTACTAAATCTTTACTTCCTTAAAAGAGTTGTTTAATAAGGGCATTTCGTATTTCTTAAATTAACCAAAGAATATAAATTAATAGTTATTACAAATACTGCCTCAATGTAAAGGTGGGTAAAATGACCTATTTCTTTAAGAAGAATTCTTCAAACTGTTTGTATTCATCAAACCAGTTCTTGATTGAGCTAGAGAAGTAAACCAGTAAATCAAACATTAAAACCACCCACAGATAAAAGGAATAACGTGGTTTATTATTGTTGTGTGGTTTATACAAATGAATTACTGAAGCACTGGTAGATATTTGATTGTAATGGACAGGGGTCATTTGACCTGTTGGTTCTTCTGGTTGATATTTTGAATGATGGAGATATGGGCAGTTGTGACTGATCAGCCATGGTGAGTGTACCTACTGACGTTGATCAGCGGAGATAAACGACTGACTAGAGATATCTCAATTAGAGAAGGACACAACAGCTGTCCCATCCTATGTTTTTTGGAGGAATCTGTGAATCGTACCCTGAGGTGTATGACGCACAGGTCATTTGACCCCTGTCCGTTGTCAGAATCAACTGCAGTAGAACTGGAAGCATCAGGACAGGACTTTTACTTTTAACTCAGTTTAACTCTTCTGTCCTTCCAGTCTAATCCCAGTGAGATACAGCTGTGTGCCCTCAACGTAACTGTTCCCAAATGTACACTAACGTTCACTCCAGCAGCTCCCTAAACACTATCCCCATTCCAGCTGTCCCCATTAGGTAAACGGCACTTAAATAATTCAACTTTGAATGATTGGAGAATGTTATGACTGGTTCTCACTACAGGACTTTAAAGAAATCTAACCAGTGTTGAAAATGTGAGGTGCCCCACGTGTAATAACGTTTTTCATAGATTTTTCTGTGCTTGAGCGTTGTTAGTCCTCAAAGTCTATGGAGCTAAATCAATGACGTAAGTATTTGAATCTGAATTTTCAATATTTGAATTATTTTTGCATGGCATTTGATAAACTTGAGGTTTGGAGGTGATAAAATATTCAATTTTCTTGGAAGCCCCTGGTTGACCTCTGACCTAGATTCGTATTTTTGCAATCTGAATTTTTTCAACTTGAATTAATGGGTCTGATTTTTTTACTCTGAATTGTTGTAATCTGAATATTTTTAAGGTTAATTTTTCAAATCTGAATATTTCACCACCCCTGAATTAAACACAGCACACTTTTAGATTGCTCACGCCTAACAGACAGATCCTGTTCCTTAAAACCTTGTGGGAGGTTCTTGTGAACTGCTACATCACAAGAGCAGGCGAATGTTTCTTGCAGACGATGTAAACAAACAAACGGAAGGCAATTAAACCGTGACCCTAGCTCGGCTCTCTTTGGTTTACTGACATGAGGTTAACGTCACGTTTCACACCTGAGAATCAGCATCCACCCCACGCTACAGGATTCTCAGTCGTAAATATTGAACAGGTTTCAAATTTAAGATTCACAACTGGGGCAGGCAGCCCTGACTGCACTGGGAGAGTATAGAAGGAGTAAAGATTGGATTATGGACTCGCCAAACTACAGGAAAATCTTAGAATATAATCGTTTATGACCTTCCTATGGTCTAAAAGAGACAGTAGCTGTTTGAAATGGTTTCTGGAAAAAGAGTTTAAAAGTTTAAGAGTTTAAGAGTTTAAAATTGGGTCTTCAAAGCACAATCAACTGGACAAGCTGTTTCCATGCTGACCACAAGGGGGCAGTATGTGTCAGTGAATGTGCAGAAACCCAGTTGACCTCTCTGAGAGTGGGTATTACTGAGTGACGTGGTGGAGGACCCTAGCAGCTTTGCTATTCTCAACTCCCTGGATCATGAATGAGGACAACACCATTCTTTCTGGAACACACATCTTTGCTTTTCGAAGCCTGTGCTTTCTGCAGGGGCTTCCTTTCAAGCCCACCGATCTATGAGTCCGTTCATCACCGTTCTGCTCCAAATGGTCCTACATTAAAATGATGGAACTGACTGGAAAGAGTGATCTGCCCATTACATGCTATGCCTGCTGATGACAATTTAGGCCAAGGTCCAAATGATTAAAGGAACACTAGGTAGTATTTTTACCTTGAAATTACAGCTTCACGTCGTTGTGATGCTCTACTTTTCTGTAATTAGAAGAATAGAGCCTCTGCTGATGCTACACTGGGCTCAGCCCAGCTGATGCTACACTATGTACCTTTGGGAGCAGCTTCTACTGTCCTTGTAAGGCTTTAAACTACACACTGGAACATAGTGCTGGGCGATATGAGCACAAATCAATACCACGATTATTTGTACATTTTACCACGATTGCGATTAATCAACAATTAATTTTGACTCTCATAGTGACAAGGCTTGTACTTCAGAATTAAAGGCTAAGCACCACTTAATGGACCTCCATGAATATTCCACATTATTGTAGTTACTGACAGATATAAGTATGAATTAAAATGAAAATAGCAGCTTAATTTGCTTTAAAACTGACAATTTTATTAAATTGACGGAAAAACCCGAGCTTGCTACGGAAATTCTTGAACGCGACCGTGACGTCACTGGTGGACAACAGCTGAACAACGCCGCGGTAAAACACCGTTATGACTGACTGTTATGACAGTATCTAGCTAAATAACCAACATTGTTCATGACAATAGCCTAGCAATAAGCTAAACTCAAATGTAGAGGTACCGTTATTCTTGTAAATGTGATCGACGTCGAACTCGAATTCATCCGACACTATAAAGCTCCGTAATGCAGCTACGTAGCCGAGTATAATCTGAGACACCGAGTTTAGCGAGTCAAGCTAACGTTAACTAACACCAACTAAAACAGGCGAAGTGAGTGTCCTTACCCTGTTTACCTCCATGTTACAGAGGCTCTTGAACACCTTTCGTTGGTGTCCTTACATGCCCATATTGTTGGAAAAGCGCCAGTGAAATGAGCTACAGATAACGGAGTGAGTGGATGGTCCTTTCCAAAGTGCCCGTTTAAAGTGGACAAATTTAGTCCATTTTCTGGATATTTTGGGATATTTGGGTCATTTGTTCACAGATGTCCCACTGTACATTGAATGATTGCAGCCAAAAACAACACACCTTTTCGTCATTTTGCATTAAATTAAGTGCAGCTTCTAGAGTTGTTGTCCACCATCTACGTCACAGGCAAGACGCCTATTAGAGTTTCCCAACACCGTTGGGGGGGGGGGCAACGGTCTTTTAAACCTTATTCCTTCAATTAGTAAGAAATAACATGTTTTCTGACTCTCAATAAACACAAGTTAGGAACTCAAACTCCACTGTATTTATTTGACACTTTCATAGAGCTGGTGCTCAGCCTTTAAAGCTGGGATATTTTCTCTAATGTTACTGGGAGTTTTTTCCCCTCTAATTATTTGAGCACTGTTTATATTTGGTGTGTGATTGTGCTTTGGTCCCTGAAACACTTTTTTTTTTCTCACCGTTTACATTAGATTTTTTGTGTTCGGTGTCGTCTTAATTATAGTCAAACTACAGACTCTGTGTTTTTCTTTGGTACGAGCTGCTCGAGTCGCTTGGTCGGCCTCTGCGTTTAAGCTGCTTCCATGTGGCAGATAGGGACTGAATCACTTGACTACAGCTTGGTAGCGTGGTTTCATAGGGACAGTGCATGGACACACAGTGGGGACATAACAGAATAAGAATAATCAATATAATCGATTTAGGCATGGTTTTGATTAGTTTTTGATTAATTGCCCAGCCCTACTGGAAGAGTACTGTGTGGATTTGATGGCATTGAACCACAGGTAACTTGGGTACTGACAAGCACCACTCCGAAGACTCACAGACATGTTGGAATGACTTGATCACCCCAGAGGACATGGATCTAAAGCTCCACAGCCTATTTTATATGCACTAACTTACACTTGGACCTGGACGTTAGGCTCATGTGTAGTTGATCCAGAGCAACCTCTGGCTTCTGAGTAACTTGCTGGACTGGATGTGCTGTGAACAGTGTATTGTGTGTGTGTGTGTGTGTATGCTACTGGCTGTGTCACTGATTAGCCTATTTTCCTGAGGTGTGAAGCACTGAGTTGTAACAGCAGTGATGTCACTACTGCTGTGTCTGTGATTCTCTCCCCTTTACCTCTTTGTCTGCTTTCTCTCTGCCTTTAACTCTTTTTGGATATTTCTCCTTCCCTCCCTCTCTCTCTCTCTCTCTCTCTCTCTCTCTATTGCTCTTTTCTCAACGTAATGAAACTTAACTTTTAATAACCATATCTTCATTTTTGTCCTGTTTATTACATTCCATTCTCTACATGTCTGTCATCATCACTTATTAACTAATCTTTCTTTCCCTCTCTTTGTTCTTATTTAATTCTCTCTCTCTCTCTCTCTCATGCTGTGTTATGGCATTGGTGATTTATATTAAACATAAGCTGTGCTTTTACATTTCTGACAGCATCGCAGCATCAACATTTCCTTTTAAAACGGGCCAAAACAAACCCTATGAGGTCCAGCATCGTTCTGCCTGATACGCCTCATACTCTTTATAATCCATATTTGATATACATTCATGCATCAAGATTGCAGGATTTTTGTTTATTTATTTAATCTGTTTACTGTAGCGGGACCCTGTTTCTAATTTATACTTAAAATTCATCAAAATAATATTTAACTTGACATTCCCACATAAAATGCACTGCACATATGATTACCATCTGTTTTACTGTCAGTACCCTACTGTAAACAGGGTTTCTCACAGTCCCAGTGTGTACCAGTGCATTACACGCCGTCATATATACGAATAAAATAGTAAGCAGTCATCTGCTCGGATAAATATCTTCTTATGAGGGTGGCACGGTGGCACGGTGGTGCAGCAGATAGTGTCGCAGTCACACAGCTCCAGCGGGCCTGGAGGTTGTGGGTTCGATTGACTGTCGGTGACTGTCTGTGAGGAGTGTGGTGTGTTCTTCCTTTGTCCGCGTGGGTTTCCTCTGGGTGACTGTCTGTGAGGAGTGTGGTGTGTTCTCTCTGTGTCTGCGAGGGTTTCCTCAGGGTGACTGTCTGTGAGGAATGTGGTGTGTTCTCCCTGTGTCTGCGTGGGTTTCCTCCAGGTGCTCCGGTTTCCTCCCACAGTCCAAAAACACACGTTGGTAGGTGGATTGGTGACTCAAAAGTGTCCGTAGGTGTGTGTGTCACCCTGTGAAGGACTGGCGCCCCCTCCAGGGTGTATTTCCGCCTTGCGCCCAATGATTCCAGGTAGGCTCTGGACCCACCGCGACCCTGAACTGGATAAGGGTTACAGGTAATGAATGAATGTTATGTAACTGATGTACGTAGAAACCATGTGCCATTTACACTGAGCGATCACTGGATTAGGAACACCTACCTTGTATCTACATTCATTGTCCATTTTATCAGCTCCACTGACCACACAGGAGCACTAAGTAGTTCTACAGACTGTAGTCCACCTGCTTCTTTGCATACTTCCTTCAATCTGCTCTTCAAATGTCAGGACCCGCACAAAGCAGGTACGATGTGGTTGGTGGATATTTCACACATACACACACTAAAGAACACCGCCTGGAGCAGTGGGCAGCCTTAGCCACAGCACCTGAGGAGCAGATGCCCCTCAAGGGCAAGGCACAGAAGCCTCAACAGAGTGGACACTGAGTGTACACATTAAAAACTCCAGCAGCACTGCTGTGTCTGATCCACTCTGACCAGCACGACACACACTAACACACCACCACCACCTCAGTGTCACTGCAGTGCTGAGAATGATCCACCACCCAAAACATACCTGCTCTGTGGGGGTCCTGACCACAGTTGAACCGGGTTAAAGTTGCTAAGAATGTTTGCAAGCAATATGTGTAGACACTAAGAATACTGAAGAAAGACTGAAAAAAGGTGAGGTGTTACTGCAAGAACTTTGGGCCCTTATCACCTCCTCTGTGTGTGTGTGTGTGTGTGTTTTTGTTACATTGTGTGACTTGTACAGTAGTTATTAGTGAATGTGGGTTAGGTCCTTAAGGGATCCTCGCTAAATTCAGTTTAATGAAATGGAGTGCCTCTCTCCCTCTCTCTCTCTCTCTCTCTCTCTCTCTCTGCTTGGTGCTAATATGATCAGACTGCAGTAGAAGAGGTGTTGATTGCTTTGTAGAGTCCTCCTCCCTCTGACTGTCAGTCAAATGCCAGGTCACTGCTGACCACCATTACTTCCTTCCACTGCACAGACCGTCACAGGTTAAATGAACAGACAGAGCCAGAGGAAGAGGAAGACTTGTGAAAGGTAGAGAGGGCTGCCTTGAGGATGAGGCTGAAATTGAGATGAGGGGCTCCCAGACAGGCGTTTGATAACACGGGCAAAAGTATATATCTCAGACTTTTAGCAGTACATCATGCAGAGAGAGAGAGGGTGGAAGGTAATAAAAGAAATTGGCGCAGTTACAGGATATCAGCACTGGACATTGGTATTCTGACCAGTACACCCACTCCTTCTCTCACCCCCTCTCACTAGTTTCTTCTTCTCTTCCTTTCTTTTTTTCATGTCTGCCACTCTGTCTTAGATTTGTTCTTTCTCTTTTATTCCCTCTCTCTCTCTCTCTCTCTCTCTCTCGCTCTCTCTCTCTACTCTCTCAGCAGGTTGTGTATGGGACCTCCTGTTGATGATGAATATGAAATCATCAAACCTCACAGAAAAGAGCAGAGTAAAAACCAGAATCAACAAACACCCAACACGAGAAAGAGAAGGAGATGATGGCAGAGCTGGGGCTAAATGTGGAGATTTTTCTTGCTCCCCTGATGTAACGCCTGATAAGACATTGTTGGCCTTAGATTTTCCTTTTAGAGTGGAGATGTTTGTGGTTTTGGGTGTTGTGCTGGGGGATAACAGCAGCTTGACAGTATTTTGTGCTTTGGGTTAGTGCCAGAGATAGAGCTGGCACTGTTAAAGCTGGAAGCCCAGTGAAGTCCATCTTAGCACGACCACAGGAGTCCTGGCTGCTGATCAGAGACTTTACTTTAGAGATTTAGAGATTAACTTCAGGTTTTTCTGCTCAAAGTCAGGGATTGGGCAGTTTAACATCAGTTTATGTGCTGTTCTGGGTTTGGTTAAATGGTCATGTCCAGAGCAGTGTAGCTGGGTAAAGCCTGGTTCGTATCTACTGTGGACACAGCACGGCACACGTGCCATAGCACCAGACCTGCCTGTGGTGACTAAACCTTTTGTATTTCATCTCTCATAAAAACAAGTCAAAATAAGACGTAATGTTCATTCATTCATTATTCCAGAGCCTACCTGGAATCACTGGGCGCAAGGCGGGTATACACCCTGGAGGGGGCGCCAGTCTTTCACAGGGCAACACAGACACACACACATTGACTCACACCTACGGACACTTTGGAGTCACCAATCCACCTACCAACGTGTGTTTTTGGACTGTGGGAGGAAACCGGAGCACCCAGAGGAAACCCACGCAGACACAGGGAGAACACACCACACTTCTCACAGACAGTCACATGGAGGAAACCCACGAAGACACAGGGAGAACACACCACACTCCTCACAGACATTCACCCGGAGGAAACCCACGCAGACACAGAGAGAACACACCACACTTCTCACAGACAGTCACATGGAGGAAACCCACGAAGACACAGGGAGAACACACCACACTCCTCACAGACAGTCACCCGGAGGAAACCCACACAGACACAGGGAGAACACACCCTACTCCTCACAGACAGTCACCCGGAGGAAACCCACGCAGATACAGGGAGAACACACCACACTCCTCACAGACAGTCACCCGGAGGAAACCCACGCAGACACAGGGAGAACACACCCTACTCCTCACAGACAGTCACCCGGAGGAAACCCACGCAGATACAGGGAGAACACACCACACTCCTCACAGACAGTCACTCAGAGCAGGAATCGAACCCACAACCTCCAGGCCCCTGGAGCTGTGTGACTGCGACACCTACCTGCTGCACCACCGTGCCGCCCCAGACATAATGTTGCACTTATTAAAACAGCCACAACTTTCGGAGACATTTTCTCTTCACACAACAAAATCAAAGCTGCTACTTGAGCCAAAAATGATCACTGCTTTGTCATTTCTCCTACTCTTTGCTGTAGAGCAGTGATTCACGATGTAGGGGAGGGCATGAATGAATAAGACATAATGCATGTCGTTTGTAATAATTCCAAACTGTGAAAGTGATTTGGAAGGACTGCTGTAGAGGAATTGATTTGTTGTTGTTTTTTGTTTCTCAGTATTGTAAAGTGCCGCTTTAAATTTTGACTTTTTGAAATTTTGATCATTTAATAAGGAACCACTACACACGAGTACGATAAAAATTCATGGCCAAACGTTTCCCAGATAGCAGACACGTTTGGGCCAAATCTGTCTCATTTCTACATTGATGGCTCTATGTTGTTTGGGCCAAATGATGAGTCGAATATCGATTTGGCCCATATTTGATTCACAACACACCTGACATCTGGTCCATATAAGGTGGGCCTGTGACTGAGCTGAGGCAATCAAACTCAACGCTGTCATTCAAGACCAAATGTGGGCCGTAAGAGAAGTGCAGATGTGCCACATTTCGGTCTAAAATTGAGCGCTTTCTGGGTTGTGGCAACCTGCTCATCCAAAATGCCTTCTGAAATGAAAGGTGTTAATGGTAATTTTGTTCCTATTCGCTGCCCTAACAGCCTCTTCCCTTTTGAGGAGGCTTTACAACCGATGTTGGAACATTTCTATGAGAATTTCATCGCTGATTCTCTGGCCAATTTAAAATCAAAGTGCATTTGTGCCCAAACTTAAATGAAGCGTCTTCGTACACATCTTAACTACTGTAACTTAATTACAATTGTAGGTTGGTGTGGATGTGTAACTGTGTTTGGCCAAGCCTAGCCACCAAGGGCAGAGAACGTGTCCAAACTCTACACTGGAGACTCAGGGTCCTGTCCAACCTTTACACGGGAGCCCTTGCCCAAGGACCAGAGCGACAGTCAGTGCCAGGAAAAGAAGAAGCAGCTTCCAACTTAAGGACAGCCAAAGGCACTCTGACCAGATTCATGGCAGATGGATTAGCTGTATCTGTGTAATAAGCAAGGGCTGGACCTGAACCAACTTCATCAGCTGACAGGCATTTGTTGACACATTTGCTGTCCAGGATGAAGGATGTAGCCTGACAAACCTCTAACCCTCCACAGGGAGTGCATCTCCCAATTGACTCTTTCTTCGACCCAAAAGAAAGCTTGAAGGACCCAGATGGCTTGAGCCTCTTGATCTCTTTAGTGGGTACTGGCAGGAAGAACTGCTACCAGAAGTCAAGCCAAGCCAAAGCATTCACCATTAGAAAAGGGCCCTGGCAGTTTTGAATCATGCCGTTTGGCTTATGTGTGAGCCCAGACATATTTCAACACATAATAGATTTATTTTATTTTCTCCTATGCACATACCTTTCCTTTGAAAGATGGACCTCATACAACCTGCTGGACCCTGATGGGATCATTGTGGAACATGATGGAATTGGCAAAGAATCAAGCCCCCTTTGGTGTAATTAAGCATTAGCCGATGCTAAATAATCAACAAGGACTAGGGCACACCACCACAGCTTTTGTAGGTTCTGGCCCTCTGCAAAGTGGTTAAGATTACTCTGGACTCAGTCCAGACAACACTCACATTAAGATGTTATACTGGCAATCAATAAATCCAGCTTCATTATGAATGCCCTAGACCTTTCAATGCCTGGACAGTTTCAGGACAGGCCAGGAAAGTTTCAGAAGGCCACACTGCCGTTTCTTCACTCACAGGTTTCAGATATGATCTTCACTAGATTCCAAACTGAAAATAAGAAGGTGTGGGTGTGATAGGGGGCCTGGCGCTTTTGTGGCCTGGAGGGCAATAACCTGGTCTCACTGCTGAGACATGAGTGTTATTAATGACTAGGTGATGGTTCTGTCACCTGTCGCTTTTTTGGTGACTCACAGATGAGTGGAGCTGACCCGTACACCCCTGCTCTCTCACCTCGGAACTAGTGATAATAAGCCTTACAGCAAAATCTATCTAAAGTCTACCACTCTCGCTCTTATACTAATTTCTCATTCTCTCTCCCCCCCCCCTCTCTCTCTCTCTCTTTCTCATTCTCTCTCATTATCTCTCTCTCACTCTTTCTCTCTCCACTCATTCTCTCTCTCTCTCTCTCTCTCATTCTCTTTCTCTCTCTCTCTCTCTCTCTCTCATTCTCTCTCTCTCTTTCTCTCTCTTACTCTCTCTCTCATTCTCTCTCTCTTTCTCTCTCTCATTCTCTCTCTCTTTCTCTCTCTCTCTCCTTCTCTCTCATTATCTCTCACTCTCTCTCCTCTCATTCTCTCTCTCTCACTCTCTCTCTCATTCTCTCTCCTCTTATTCTCTCTCTCTCTTTCTCTCTCTCTCTCCTCTCTCTCATTCTCTCTCTCTCTCTCTCTCTCTCTCTCTTATTTGACCTTTTTTACATTGGCTTGTCTGGTTATCACTTTTCCTTTATTGTTGTTTGTTTTCATTCTTTTATAATATTGGTAAGGAGAAAACTTCACCTCGTAATCACGTATAACATATGTTTTGCTAACTTTGTGATATGGCACTGGGAAAAGAAATGTTGAAAGAGGGATGACGAAATAGAAAGAGACATTAATTCCAAGAGGTAAATTACTGTAACGAGTGCTTCTGGTGTGGCGTAATTGAATCATTGAAGTGAGTGCACTGATGGGAAAGACGCTGCTCCACAATATGATGCATGAGTCTGAAAACACCCTTCATTATTGTAATATCCAGTGAAAACAACCCTTAAAAAGAACATAGTCTACCTCTTTTTCATCAAGTGAACACAGTTATGGGGTCCTGATGAAACATCAGTCAAAATACCACAAAGATCAAAACCCTGTGTAAACAGCCCGGTTAAAGAAGACCAGTTTCAGCGTCTGTTACTTTAAAAGAGATAAGCCACAGCTCAATTCAGCCCAGGAGTGAGGAGCGAGGAAATGAAGCTCGGTTTCTTTAGTTGTTTTTGTTCAGGTCTATGTATTTTCTCCATAATTATTTAGTACTTTAATGTCTCAGTGCTTGTTGTGTCTATCTGGGAGCTTGCACAAACATGTGCATCCAGTGCTATGTTCGGAGAGTCTCAGACGAAGAGGTGGGTCAATTGCAAAGAGTCTGTGTATGTGAGAAGCAGGACAAGATCAGAACGGTCCATGTTTTCAGACGTATGCAGAACACAAACATAAATGGCTGGTTATTTTCCACAATTTGTGTGAAGGAAGGCTGCAGATTCCCAAATGAATGTGTACTTGCGCTGAACAAATGATGTATTTATTCATAATAGGTCCCTTTTAAGTGCATGTAGTATTTCAGAAGATGTTTATAAAGAGATTCAAATGTGATGGAAATAAGTAATAGACACTCAAATGTTAGATTTTTTCTTGTTTATCACTTTGGCATTATGTATTGTTTGTGTTTAAATAACTAGCCCTAAGCTCCCTGAACTCACCTTTACCATGTGGGATTTCAGAAAGCCCTGGATCTGTTATCATATAGACCTTAACAGCAGCAACAGGGAAAGTTTATTATGGTCCTTGAGGACCAGGATCCAGCCCAGTTTGGTAATTAGCCTACTCCAACTCACTATTAAAACTGACAACGAGCTGCTGAGTCGAATCAAGCCAGTCTGAGTAGGAAAGTCTCCAATTTGTGCTGGACACCAGCCCCCATGAGACTATACAGCTTAGGTCTTCCTGGAAGCAGTCATTCTGTTCAGTTAGCCTGAATCCCAAAGGAGCTTGTAGGCAGTGAGTACAAGCTTTGGTATATATATATATATATATATTAAAGCACGTAGCATGGTGTGTTCATTTTATTTCATGAAAGTGCAGGTTTAGACGCGCTAAAAGCTTTAGTCACTTACTCATCTTGAACCAGAGAGAGGAAAAAAGCAAGACCTGTGTATATGGTTTTCAATTTTCAAGCAAGATTTGCCAGGAAATTCAAGTACATCACGTCTATCAGCAAATTTGAACAGCATTGACAATAGGTCAGCAATAGAACTAAAATGGTCTTCTTGTTTCGAAACTTGTAGTCCACCAACAAAAAAATATCCAGCCAACAGCAACCTCCATGTGCCTAGGGGGTCCCACCAGGTCATGGAAAATTCCAGAAGACTACAAATCTGTAAGGACAACAACACTGAGGTCTTCGCATAGTCAAAAGACGTCTAGAGACTGGCATCAACTTGGACTACAAAGAAACAGGCCTATAGTCCACTTGCTGACGACTATGGAACTGAACCAAACTTACTGCTTCATTTCTGTGTGCCCTTCATGACCCCTCTTCTGATGTGGTATTGTAACTTTAGCCTGTAATTACTGACACTGTGCCGTAACATCTCACAGCATACGCTCTTGTTCCCTCTCCGTCTGTCGTAGTCTATAGAGATTGTGCTGATGGTCCCGGATTCGTTCGCCTATGTCAGCTCGTCTTTTCTACAACAGCGCGTGAATAAAGACGACAGAGAATTGAGCAGAATCTGCCGAGTCATTCTCCATAGAGCAATCCCATTAAAGCCATTCTTTAGTTGTGGGGGGCTACGCTGTTATTCCGACCCTCCGCAGAGCTAATTTAAGCTAAACAAACCGGTCTTTAGGCGTCATGGCAGATAATGGCCTAATCTTTCGATTTCCATGCGAGAGTATTCAAGCTGTAAATTGAAATATGAACAATGCGTGGCTTTCAGCTCATGGCTTAGCTCTGAATAATGTGCTGCTTCAGCTGCAGATAGAGGCCAGTTACGATGTCATTAAAGGAATACATTCCGCTCACACATGCTAACGTGGCTAAAAGCGGAACGAATGCTTATAGGGAATAGTTAGAAATGAACACAATCTCACTTTTGTAATGCTAACCTATTTCATTTGCATGTGAAGGCTAGCCAAGCCATGCTAATTTGAGGGCAGTTTTAGTAGCTCTGGATGAAATACACTATATGGCCAAATGACACAGCAGTACAGCTAGAGTTTTTAAAACGTCAATGTCACTGCTGGACTGAGAGTAGTCCACCAACCCATACCCATTCAAATGAGTCCTGTGCACAATGTCCAGGACTAAAGGATGACTAATGGTGCTTTCTCACTACATATCTGCTTGGACCTTGGTACCTGGGAGCAAACCGCAAAGGGATCTGCAAAAGAGCTTGGTTACATCTGCAATAACATTTAAAGTTACTTACTCATAATGTTTTCATGTGTTGTTGTTTTTTTGGGACCAAACATGGTTTAGCAGCTCATCAGTTCAGACAGAGCAGTGTAGTTTTTTCTTTCAGTATTGCACCACCATGATGGAGCGGGAGATTGACATGCGGATCGGTGCAGCGTCAGCAGTAATGTGGGCTCTGTACTGGTCTGTTGTGGTGAAGAGAGAGCTGAGCAGAAAAGCAAAGCTCTCGATTTACTGTTCAATCTCCGTCCCAACCCTCACCTATGGTCACGAGCTTTGGGTAGTGACCGAAAGAACAAGATCGCGGGTACAAGCGGTTGAAATGAGTTTTCTCCGCAGGGTGTCTGGACTCTCCCTTAGAGACAGGGTTAGGAGCTCGGACGTCCGGGAGAGACTCGGAGTGGAGCTCCATGTCGAGAGGAGCCAGTTGGGGTGGTTCGGGCGTCTGGTTCGGATGCCTTCCTGGTGAGGTGTTCCGGCCATGTCCAACAGGGAGGAGGCCCCGGGGCAGACCAAGAACACGCTGGAGAGACTACATGTCTTGACTGGCCTGGGAATGCCTTGGTATACCCCCAGAAGAGCTGAAAGCGATGCCTGGGGAGAGCGAGGTCTGCGTTTCTTTGCTCAGACTGCTTCCCCTCGCGACCCGGGTAAAAGGTGGAAAATGGATGGATGCACCATCCAGCTCTCACTAGATTTTTTTTCTCCCACGCCCACTTCAAGGAGCGTTTGTACCTCTTCAAAAGACCACAGCATAATTTTATGAGCTGCCGTTGTGATTTGGACAAAAACATATGTCAACAGAACATATGTGTAACAGAAAGTTAGTGCTGGAAGTCTGCATTTCATCATGATCGATAAGTCCCTCTGGCCAATCAGCGCTCTGCAAGATATGTTACATTTAGTCCCTACTCCGACTTAAACTCGGATTAAAAGGTAATGTATATGTTATTGGTGACGTGTGTTTGTGGTAGTAGCTGACTTCACAAATATCTATGTGGCTGAATGCAATCAAACCCTCACAGTAAAGTATGGCTTATTCATACCCTTTTTTCAGAGAAAGTGTTGAATGAGCAGGACATGTAGTGCATGTTAAAGGATTTGATTTGTCCAGCTGTTTCTTTAAATGGAAATAAATGCACAGGTCTGAATGACTGTCAGAACTGCTGTGTTTCACTATAATGAATGGAGCATATTGCTGAGCTTAGACCTTCAGTCTGACGTGATAAAGCTGGGGATTACTATCTCTGGAGAGATGTGGAGATATCATCTCTCTACTGCTATGCAGCTTCTGCCTGACCTTGACTGATTTTGTATCAGTGTTTCTGCAAAGAGTTTTAAGATGGTACACCAGGCATGTGCAGACATTTTCCAGGGGTAGGTTTAGGGGAAAAAAAACAAAATGTCAGCCTTGAACCTGAAATAAATGTAATTTAATTTACAGCACATTCCTAACCAGAGAGACAGTCTAATTATGTTTCTGAGGGAGACAAGGGTAACATTACGAATCTTGCCAAAGGACACTTACAGGAAGCCAGAAATGGTGATTTTTTTGGCAGTGCAGGGAATTGAAGCCTGATTTGTAGTGTATGATGCTCCATAGATTCCATCAGTATTGTTTTGTTGTTTGAAAACCACACGTCTCAATGTGCTCTGTGCTACTATAATACATACGTGGCTTGATGTTATGGACAATTCTGAAAAAAATATAATTCAAATTGTTCATCTTCAGCATTAATGGTCGTTAGAAACCAGTGCCATGGGAACGATAACACTCCCCCACTCGCCCTACAGACGCTAGTTTGTGAACTTTGAACATCCAGTCTGGGTGTTCAATTTAGAGAATACAACAACCAGTACTGGAGTACGGTGGCGCAGCCTGTGGTGTCGCAGTCACACAGCTCCAGTGACCTGGAGTTTGGTGTGTTCTCCCTGTGTCTGCGTGGGTTTCCTCCAGGTGACTGTCTGTGAGGAGTGTGGGTTTCCTCCGGGTGACTGTCTGTGAGGAGTGTGGTGTGTTCTCCCTGTGTCTGCATGGGTTTCCTCCGGGTGACTGTCTGTGAAGAGTGTGGTGTGTTCTCCCTGTGTCTGCGTGGGTTTCCTCCGGGTGACTGTCTGTGAGGAGTGTGGTGTGTTCTCCCTGTGTCTGTGTGGGTTTCCTCCGGGTGACTGTCTGTGAAGAATGTTGTGTGTTCTCCCTGTGTCTGCGTGGGTTTCCTCCGGGTGACTGTCTGTGAAGAGTGTGGTGTGTTCTCCCTGTGTCTGCGTGGGTTTCCTCCGGGTGACTGTCTGTGAGGAGTGTAGTGTGTTCTCCCTGTTTCTGCGTGGGTTTAATCCGGGTGCTCCCATGAGCCAAAAGAAACCACATGTTGGTAGATAGGGGTGAGTGTGTGTCGCCTTGTGAAGGACTGGCGCCCCCTCCAGGGTGTGTTCCTGCCAGTGATTCAGGGTAGGCTCTGGACCCACGGCGACCCTGAACTGGATAAGCAGTTACAGACAATGAAGGAACAACCAGAATTCCCATAAACTAAATCTGATACACTGCATTAGGCAAGAAGCACAGAGAAACTGCGAGATGCTCTTAAATATGCTCCAAAACCTAGTGAGTGAGTTGCAGATTAGTGGTCCGCAGTCTTGTCTAAATGGTGATCTAGAAATCAGAAAATTGTGGGTTTAAAACATTTTAATCCTTTGAATATTTTTAAAAATAGACTCGGTAAAATTTGGTATTTTTGCTCCTGGGCTCCCCCTACAGTTGCAGAGTATAATTCATTTTTACAGCACTCTCCTGATATAAAGGGGTTGTGAAGAGTGAGGTTACCTACCCTCCTCCAAAAGTTACATAGTGCCATTTCTGCAGTGCTGAGCCCTGAGTAGCAATGGCTCTATTCTCCCTACAGGTCAGTGGAGCATCACAATGATTATCTAGTGTTCCTTTATGTATTCCTGCCTTCACAAAGAAACTGTCCTATTTAATTTATGAGGGTCAGTCATGTAAAACCTTCCGTAAGCCATGTAATATGCCCGAATATGAGAACACTTATACAGATGTGGTGAACTAGAATCCGTTCTTAATAATCCAAAGCCTACTGTCTGTTTATTGTGTTAAATTATGTACCGCCTTTGACTTTCATTAAGACTACGGATAAAATCAAGCTTATTATATTTACAAGAAGCGAAATGATGCGGAAATGGACTGTGGCTCACATTAATTACAGGCCATTGCTTCTTACCAAGATGTTCTCCGCATGACTGATGGACAGTGTTGGTTAATCCTGGGAAGGATGGGGTCTGGATAGTGGCTGATAGAGCTGATTTATCATTGGCTCCTGGTACGCTAATGGTGACAAACACAAGGACAATGGCGGAGCGGATGAGTGGCGTTGGTCTGAGACGTGGCAGTCATTAAAATAGGGATAAGGCGAGCAGCTCCGGTGCTAATCCTCACCTAAATGAGTGACATAGTGAAGCAGTGGAGCGAGCGAGAGCATACTAATTGCTTTGTTTCAAAACAGTAATGAGGAACATGTGGTTCAAGAACGTGGCCATTCTTTCCAACCCGGAAAAGTTTTTTTTTTATTATTTATTCCCCCAAAGTTTGGACTTCCCTGTTGAATGACAAATTTTGTAACTTGTAAGTAGGGGTTTCCATAGGTGATTGAAGACTGCACATTTAAATTCTTCATACCATATTTAAGCTTGACTTGTTTATGCTGATGGGGCGTTTGAAGTTCTCTCCGAGAATAATTAGCCCACCTGAAATCCTTTCTGTTCGTTAATATGGAGCTGCTTCACAAAGGTCGCTTTGCTTTGTGGATGTTCTTTCTCTTTCAGGTGAATGAAAGGAACCTGCTGGAATGCCTCTGGTTGTGCTTAAGTTTTGGGAACAGTTTTACAGAGAACTTTTTGAAACATGCATTATTATTATTGTTGTTTTTTTAATGTATGTTTTGCATTCACGTCTATGTGCTTTTGTTATTATTTGGTCCTTGCTCCCTCTTGCCCTGCCCTTGTGATGTGTTGCACCTGAGAGATTGTTCCCTGTTGCGTTCTTGTGTTTTCTCACGTCCTTGGGTTCTTGCTTGATGTTGTCCTCCACTGCCCAATTTATATTCCAGTATTCAAGAGCATGAATGCCAAGTACTTTTAAAGTACCCGAATACTGTTCGCGATTTGCCCCACATAAAAAAACCACCTCACTTTGTGACTTGCCATCAAGAACAACCTGAGGGTACCATCTTTCACTGCGGCATCATGAATTTACTCTCAAGACCATGTTTCCACAGAATAAAAGTCCATTTCTCACAATCTCGCTGTTTAGAAACAACCCTTTTGCCCTTTGCCTTGCATTGTGTTGGTGTGTTGTTATTGTTGTTTATTATGTACCGACTTACACTTGCATCCTGCCTCCTTGCCTGCATCTATATTAAAGAATGGCCCCTCCCTCATCATGTGATGCACCTGGTGGAGGCCATGGTTAGCATTTGTTTCCTGATATTCTTATGCACTAAGGCAGAAAGATTCATAATTTAATATTAACCACATTTTGAAAGAGTGGACTTTTTGAATAGCAAAAGCTGCCCTGTTTTAGTTTATACAGGGTGAGGCAAAAGTTGCAAGGCACCCTTTGATCTGAATTTCCCAGCAAGTAATGGGTGAGGGGCTTATATTTAGGCTATGTCTGGAATATGGCTGCCATCTTGAAAGCCACCATATTGGATCAAGGGCAAGTTTTTCCAATTAGTTTTTCCAAGTTTTTTGACCTTTTGACTAAAAAATGTCTTGTAAATTTTACAGTAAATTACTGGCAGTAGAGTTCCCAGCCATTTACCATAATTTTACAGGAACACTACTGTATATTACTGTAATTGAGTAATACAATGATTTACTGTAAATACTGAGATTTACAATAAAATACTGTAGGAAGACTTGCTGTAAATTTACAGCAATTTTTACAGTGTATATATATATATATATATATATATATATATATATATATATATATATATATGGGGCGGCACAGTGGTGCAGCAGGTAGTGTCGCAGTCACACAGCTCCAGGGACATGGAGGTTGGGTTCGATTCCCGCTCCGGGTGACTGTCTGTGAGGAGTGTGGTGTGTTCTCCCTGTGTCTGCATGGGTTTCCTCCGGGTGACTGTCTGTGAGAAGTGTGGTGTGTTCTCCCTGTGTCTGCGTGGGTTTCCTCCGGGTGACTGTCTGTGAGGAGTGTGGTGTGTTCTCCCTGTGTCTGCGTGGGTTTCCTCCGGGTGCTCCGGTTTCCTCCCACAGTCCAAAAACACACGATGGTAGGTGGATTGGCGACTCAAAAGTGACTGTAGGTATGAATGTGTGTGTGTTGCCCTGTGAAGGACTGGCGCCCCCTCCAGGGTGTATTCCTGCCTTGCGCCCAATGATTCCAGGTAGGCTGTGGACCCACCGTGACCCTGAACTGGATAAGCAGTTACAGATAATGGATGGATGGATATATATATATATATATATATATATATATATACTCAATGTTCAAAATTAAAGCTAGATTTTTTGGGTTTTTTTTAAACAGGTTTGGTCCATAATTAACAAAAATAATGCAAGTTTAAATCACAATATCAGTGAGAATAATTGCAAATAGATATTTTCCCCTAAATCATTCAGCTCTACCATATACTTGTCTTTTTCCTGTCCCTTGTCTTGTCATGGACAAGTGCTTTGTCATAACTCTTTGTCATTTCTCATTGCTGAAAACAATAAAAACCTTTGGACAATCTTAACTGCTCTTTAGAACCATCTGGAACATATATGTAAATAACCATTAAAGGACCCTCTTTTTTAAGTTGTAGGGTTTTTTAAGGTCTAGGTGTTTTTTTTTTTGTTTTTTTTTTTTATTCGACAATTCCATGTTCCAAGTCATACGTTTCAGGTGTGTGTATATATGTGTTGTGTGTGGTCTGTCTTATTGCTCTTGGCAGAGAAATGCTGCTTTTGGACGAAGTGCTACGCTGTGAGACCTTCATTTCTTCCCCTTGAGGCTGAGGCAAGGAGATAAATGGCAGTTTCTCTGCAGAGGAGCAACTCAATCACACGTCCACTAAATGAAACATGGCAGTGTAAATATAGGAGGGGAAAAAAATAGAGTAGAAAAAGAGAGTGAAAAAGAGAGACATCGATAGAGATGGGGGTGAGTTTGAGAGTGCAGAAGAAGTGAGAGAGAGAGAGATGAGGGAGCGTGAAGGAGCTGGAGAATAGGAAAAAGAGTCAGGGATGTGGATGACTGCCTCCACTCCTTTTCTCTTCTCTCCCCCAGTGAGAAAGTTCAACTCTTCACTGTCGGAGTTGATTTTCTTTAGATGACCACACTGCTGCTGCCAGCCAAACAATCCGGAGACATGCTGTCTGTCTGTGGGCTTTCTTGCTCTCGCTTTCTCTCTCAGAGCGTGTGTATCAGTGTGTGGGTTTGAGTGCAGAGGGCAAGAAAGACAGGGAAAACAACCAGAGATCTAATCTAAAGAAGGAGTAGTGGGATGTTAAAAAAAAAAATGTTAGTTGAAACCCTTTACCCATACAGGACTTTAATACAGAAACTTGTAAACAGACCGTGTCCAAAGATTCGAAGAGACCCCATTGTGACCTCCATGGAGTTGCAACCATTATGGACACACAGCTGGTATGGGTCACTCTGGAGCTGAGCTTGAGGTCCCCATGTTCATTGACAAGTGTCAGCTAGAAGTTCAAAACCCCCAACACTGGGCTGTGGATCAGTGAACCTGTGCTCTCTGGGGTGATGGGACCCCATCCAACAGCTTTGTGTTGAGTTGTGTTTGTGATCCATAAATTACCATCAAATTATTACCTGACCTTATATACGTCCTTCTGGCTCCACCTGGCCCTCACCCATCTGGACAATTAAGACACTTCTTTCAGAATGCTGTTCACGGATTTCAGTTCAGAATTCAACACCACACCATTGTTCCTCAGCATCTAGTAGGAAAGCCTGTTGTGCCTTAGGTTTCTTCTGCAGCTTGATCCTGGACATCCTGACATGCTGAGCTTTGGTGCCCACCCAGGGCTGTGTGTGCAGACCACTGCTTTTGATTCTGCTGACTCATGGCTGTGCTGCAACATACAGTTTTAAGAAAATCCTGTAGTTTGCAGATGACACTCCGGTGGTGGGCCTCATCAGCAAGAAAGATTAGTTCAGATACAGAGAAGAGATCCAGTGGCACCAACAAGAAGTCTCTTTATGTGAACAAAATTAAGAGCACCAAGTTCCTTGTTTACAGTGTGGAGAACCTTACTTGGTCTCTCAACAACAGAGCCATAGCCAAGCAAGCCCAGAAGCATATTTATTTCCTACAGAGACAGAGGAAAATGTATCTCCCTTCACCTGTCCTTGCCTTGTTTTATAAAGGGGCTGTAGAGAGCATCCTAAGCAGCTGCATCACTGTCTGGTTGTGAATTGAAAATGCCACAGCCTGCAAGACCTTACAGCAGATAGTCAAGACAGCTGAGAAGATCATTGGGATCTCTCTTCTCTCTATTATTGACATGTATACCACATGCTGCATCTGATTCCACCCATGCTTCATACAAATTATATTCTCTGCTGCACCATGGTCGTGTAGGAATGTAGAGTGGCCTGACTACATAGTTGTTTGTGGTTGAAACCACGTTGACTTGCACTAGCTTGACTTCCATGCCATCGCATTCTTAAGCAACTGACCCAATGTAAAGTCTTAAGCACATATAGACAAAGGAATATATTATTTGTACAAATTCGCACAAGGGTCAAGAGCCCCTCTCATGGAGTAATGCAAGAATTTAGTTTGTTTATTTAAGTGAACAGCAAAATCAATGTCAATGGCAGGGGGCAGAGTAAAAGCAGACACAGTGAGGGCCAAAAACAAAACTTAAACATACAGTTATGCCAGGAATAAGTGGAGGTAAAAATCAGTGAGGAGTGTGGTGTGTTCTCTCTGTGTCTGCGTGGGTTTCCTCCGGGTGACTGTCTGTGAGGAGTGTGGTGTGTTCTCCCTGTGTCTGCGTGGGTTTCCTCCGGGTGACTGTCTGTGAGGAGTGTGGTGTGTTCTCCCTGTGTCTGCGTGGGTTTCCTCCGGGTGACTGTCTGTGAGGAGTGTGGTGTGTTCTCCCGTTGTCTGTGTGGGTTTCCTCCGGGTGACTGTCTGTGAGGAGTGTGGTGTGTTCTCCCTGTGTCTGTGTGGGTTTCCTCCGGGTGCTCCGGTTTCCTCCCACAGTCCAAAAACACACGTTGGTAGGTGGATTGGCGACTCAAAAGTGTCCGGCAAGGATCCTAACATGATCTCACATTTACAGCATTTGGCAGTCCCAATTATTCAGAGCAGTCTGTGATTTCCGAGTGGTGTCGTCACCCCAAAAAGGAATTCGAACCTTAATTCTAGGCCTAGAATGCTACACCAACATCCAGCACATTGGATCTGGCACATTTGTTCTTACAGCAGGGAACATGTTCTACAGACAGGTGCTGAATTGTTTCCTGTTTGTGTTCAGCTGAGCATTCAGCTGTGATTTGGATGGTAGGATATTGTCTCTTTCTCTGGAGATAATGACGTCACGGAAGTGAATATGGCTCACACAGTAAAGTACTTGGGGAGAGATGGGAGATGGTGGGCTTTGTCCATTGTGTAAAGAGTGGGAGAGGTGGTGAGAGAGAGAGAGAGAGAGAGAGAGAGTGTGTGCTGGGAGGGACTGAAGAAAAAGAAAAAACAAGAAAAAGAAAGAGGGGAAGGTAGAAATAGGGAAAGAAAAAGAAAAAAGAGTGGAGAGTAAAGAGAGTGAGTGGAAGAAAATGCAGGAGAAATGTTAGAAATGTTTGAAAGGGAGAAGAATGGAGAGAGTGAGGAAGACTAAAGAATAAGAAAAAGAGTGGAGGAGAGGGAAGGACAAAGTGGTTAGGTCTGTTACATAGTTTTCTTGTTGCAAAAGGAGAGGAAAAGGGAGGCAGCAATAGGAGAGAAAGAATGAGAGAGAGAGAGGAGAGTGGTAGGGCAGTAAGGGGTAAGGGCTTGCTGCTTGCACTGTTCTCTTTTGCTTCGTTCTGCTCTCATTATTTCAGCCAGAGACCATACATGAGACAGACAAGTCTCTCTGCCTTACTGCCTGCTCACACCAGACAGTTGTGTGTGTGTGTGTGTGTGTGTGTGTGTGTTGTGGGGACTAAAACATACTTTCACATTCACATTGTGAGGACTTTAGGGACTTCTTTGTGGATCCACAAGGTAGTTATCACGTCAACCACCAATACATTTTAAAGTAAAACATGTTAAGGTTAAGACAAGGGTCAAGGGTTAAGGGTTAAAGGTAGGGATAAGGTTAAGCTAATAATAATTATGGATAAGCATAAGCTAAGATAAGCAGACAAGTCTCTACAAAATCAATGTAAATCTATGTAATGGCCCCACAGTGCATGAAAACAAAGCTCTCTATATGTGCACGTGTGTGCGTGTGTGTGTGTGTGTGTGTGTGTGTGTGTGTGTGTGTATGTGTGTGGTTGTGGGGCACTGAGAAGTTAATACAGTGAGGAGAGTGAAGATCACATTTGTGTGTGTGTGTGTGTGTGTGTGAGAGAGAGAGAGAGTGTTTTAATACACTGATAAATGTGAAACTCACGTCATGGTGCTTGTTATTTAAGCCTGATGAATATTCATGAGCATTCCACAATGACACTCAAGCTGATTAGATACTATGATTATAGCCACAGGAGTGTTTATACACCACTTTCTCTCCCTCTCGCTCTCTCTCTCTCACACACACCCACACACACACACACACTCTCTCTCTTTTAAAGGAACACTAGGTAAGGTTCGTTGTTTTTGCTCCTGGGCACCCCCTACAGGAGTGTAATTTTCTTTTACTGTCCGGCATAGTCTTGAAATCAAGCGGGCGGTGAGAAGAAGGGGTTGATTTGCTACCATCCTCCATGAGTTACATAGTGCAGTTTCTGCAGTGCTGAGCCCAGAATCGCAACAATGGAGGTTCTCATTTATATAGATCAGTGAAGCATCACGAGAAATTTGAAGCTGTGGTTTTGATAGCTTTGAAGCTATTTGATATCTCCAAACTTCCAAAGTCACCCCGCCCAATGTCATGTGTTGGCTAGAAGAATATAAATCCTCAAACATTGTGCTGTGGAGCCATGGAACTGTAGACTGATGGAGCGCCATCCAATTGACACCTTTGGTTACAGAAGACGTTTTTTATGAGCATGTGTCCAAAAACTGTGCTACACTGGTCATAAAACATCAGCCTGTATGTGCAGTGGAGTGGAGATGGACCTCTCAGGTCGTTATTAAGTGGTCACATGGCTAAAGGTGAGAGGTAATTGTGTGTTAATAGGTGCTGAGTGCTCGTTTATAGGTCAATGTGAAGTTCAGCTTGCGGAGAACGAGTGTAGAAAGCGTGACAGATGGCCGAGAGAGCAGTGCATGCTGGGACGCGGGGACACTCACGAAGGGCACAGTGCAAGTCCACACTCAAGCCTGGGGGTCTGTAATATGTCACCAGGTTTATGAGGACAGTTACAGGACAAGCGCGGAGTGAAAAGATGGGACCCCGACATTACTGAATGTGTTCGGGATTATTGGGTCACGAGAAGAGGAACATGCAACCAACCTGTATGACTGAACTTGTGTGGAAAAATATCCCTGGAGATGTCTGTGAAAAAGCAAAAGCAAGTCTCACAAAAAGTATGGAAGCTGTATGGATCTGAAAGGATGTGTAAACTGTTAAGAAGCCATTACTCAGAAAGTACAGGCAACATATGAGGAATATATATATATTGCAATGGCAAAATGGTGTTATGCTACTGAGCTGGTAGAAGTGGATCAGGCACAGCAAGGCTGCTGGAGCTTTTGATGAACATGGCTAAAGTATGCAGAGCTGCATATAGTCTGCATAGACATAGTCTACCCCTTTTCCACAAGTGAACACAGATCTAGTGTCCTAATGAAATGTCATACTTGTGTCACAATACCACAAGGATCAAACACAATGCTTTTTAGACATTTTAACTTGATTCTCTTTTTTCTCCGCGCTTATTTTCTTCAGATTTCTACACATTTTTTGACAGTTTTTATAACACTCTGGCCTTGTCTTGGTGGCCTTAGGATCATGTGCAGCTGCTTCAGAGAATGCCAGTCATGCTTTACTCACCAATCAAGCATTACTCCAGACAGTAGATGAGATACAAACCCCTCTGTACCTCATTAATGCCACAGCAACCAAGACTCCAGAAAGTTCGGGGGGAAGAATCCAAGGGCTGAATAAATGATGAAAGAAGAGGAGTGTGTGTGTGTGTGTGTGTGTGTGTGTGTGTGTGTGTGTGTTTAAAAGAGCAAGCGGTCCTCTCCTCCTCTCTCGTCCATCAGATTTTAAGGTTAGTTACAGACGAGCCGGAGCGTCCAGGCTTTTGGCCTTTCTCTGCTTTGTTGAGATGAAGCTGTTAAAGGCCACACACCTGTGGAGACTCACACCCTCTCTGCATTATTAACACAAACACACACACACATACACAGCATCCACCCTGCATACCTGACAGCAGGCTCCATCTTCTTGTTTACCAAAACGGTGGGAACAAACAAAATAATCAGCGAAAGACCAAACCTGAAAATGAATGTTGCATAATTAATAATAATACATCTCCAGTGTTTTCAGAATTAAATGTTGCACTCCGAACATGGCAGGGCTCACACACACGTCCATAAGTGTGTCCTCGTGAAGAGAAGATCTAGAAGTTCAGTGTCCATATTCAGCGTGTAAATTCTCAATTACAAAAGCAGTAAACTGTGATGTTCTAGAGCAGCTGCTCATGAGCCTGAGCTCACCATGCCCAAGCTCCACCCAGAGTGGTATAACACCTGCCAGCAATGTGGTGTGGAGCGGTGGAGCAATGTTGTCAGGAGTGAAGAAGCTCCA
The DNA here is from genome assembly GCF_029633855.1 of Hoplias malabaricus. Classification (NCBI taxonomy): domain Eukaryota; kingdom Metazoa; phylum Chordata; class Actinopteri; order Characiformes; family Erythrinidae; genus Hoplias; species Hoplias malabaricus. The sequence goes on along the minus strand of NC_089805.1, from coordinate 4,558,691 downwards.
TCCAGAACAAACAAGATCAAGATGGATTTAAAAGAACACTAAGTTATATAGTATAATTCATTTTTACAGCACTGTCATAAAATCTGTGGGGAGGGGATAGAAGGGTGGTGGTGGTGTGTGTGTGGGGGGGTCCTACCCTCCTACAAAAGTTTGTTCATTCATTCATTCATTCTCTGTAAGCGCTTATCCAGTTCAGGGTCGCAGTGGGTCCAGAGCCTACCTGGAATCATTGGGCGCAAGGCGGGAATACACCCTAGAGGGGGCGCCAGTCCTTCACAGGGCAACACACACACTCACACCTACGGACACTTTTGAGTCACCACTCCACCTACCAACGTGTGTTTTTGGACTGTGGGAGGAAACTGGAGCACCCGGAGGAAACCCACGCAGACACAGAGAGAACACACCACACTCCTCACAGACAGTCATCCTGAGGAAACCCACGCAGACGCAGAGAGAACACACCACACTCCTCACAGACAGTCACCCGGAGGAAACCCACGCAGACACAGGGAGAACACACCACACTCCTCACAGACAGTCACCCAAAGGAAACCCACACAGACACAGGGAGAACACACCACACTCCTCACAGACAGTCACCCGGAGGAAACCCACGCAGACATAGGGAGAACACACCACACTCCTCACAGACAGTCACCCGGAGGAAACCCACGCAGACACAGGGAGAACACACCACACTCCTCACAGACAGTCACCCGGAGGAAACCCACGCAGACATAGGGAGAACACACCACACTCCTCACAGACAGTCACCCGGAGGAAACCCACGCAGACATAGGGAGAACACACCACACTCCTCACAGACAGTCACCCGGAGGAAACCCACGCAGACATAGGGAGAACACACCACACTCCTCACAGACAGTCACCCGGAGTGGGAATCGAAACCCACAACCTCCAGGTCCCTGGAGCTGTGTGACTGCGACACTAACCTGCTGCGCCACCGTGCCGCCCTCCTACAAAAGTTACATAGTGCAATTTCTGCAGTATTTAGCTTTGAATAGCAATCAGAGACGCGCTATTCTCCTATTAGAAGCCAGTAAATCATCACAATGATTATTTAGTGTTCTTTAAGAGGCTTTTTAAAAATTCTATAAATGACCACTACGCCATATTTTTACCTTAAAATTACAGCTACAAAATCATTGTGATGCTTCACTGACCTATGTTATATGGAAAACAGTACCTCTGTCATTGCTACTTTGCGCTCAGCACTGCAGAAACTGCACCATGTAACTTTTGGAGGAGGGTAGGAAACCACCCCGCTTCCCTCCCCTGGCCCATTGATTTCAATACAGTGCTGTAAAAATGAGCTGCAATAGGGGGAGCCCCAGAAGCATTCCTTTAACTAACCTACCTGCCCTGAGAAAAGCTCCCATGGCTGAATGCCATCAATCCCTCGCAGCAATGTACATAAGTCTCTTTAAAACCCCCTATGAATACCATTGATTGCAGAAGAAATGTTGGAAGAGCAGGTGTCCACAAAGTATTGACCGTATATTTTACCTGTATTTTATGTCCCTATACTTTACCAAATATGTCTTGGATAAAATCTTGCCTTGGGGTGAAATGACCAGCTGTGTGGAGACACTAGACCTCAGGCTGCCATGGTAACCACTGGATGATGTTTAGCAGGAGCAAGAACCAATGGGATCCTATGAAAAATTGCCATCGGCAGTCAACCAAAATGCTGGAGTTGCTGCCAGCTATATTCAAGTCAATATGTGTGTGTGTGTGTGTGTGTGTGTGCTTGTGCATTTGTGCATGTGTATGGTGTACATAATATGTGTAAATACAATTTGTCAGCAGTGAAGAAATCAGCCATATTTTTTAAGTAGTTCTCAGTGAAGTAAACAACAACAACAACAACAACAACCCGGTTTCCTCCGGGTGACTGTCTGTGAGGAGTGTGGTGTGTTCTCCCTGTGTCTGCGTGGGTTTCCTCCGGGTGACTGTCTGTGAGGAGTGTGGTGTGTTGTCGCTGTGTCTGCGTGGGTTTCCTCCGGGTGACTGTCTGTGAGGAGTGTGGTGTGTTCTCCCTGTGTCTGCGTGGGTTTCCTCCGGGTGACTGTCTGTGAGGAGTGTGGTGTGTTCTCCCTGTGTCTGCGTGGGTTTCCTCCGGGTGACTGTCTGTGAGGAGTGTGGTGTGTTCTCGCTGTGTCTGCGTGGGTTTCCTCCGGGTGACTGTCTGTGAGGAGTGTGGTGTGTTCTCGCTGTGTCTGCGTGGGTTTCCTCCAGGTGACTGTCTGTGAGGAGTGTGGTGTGTTCTCCCTGTATCTGCGTGGGTTTCCTCCGGATGACTGTCTGTGAGGAGTGTGGTGTGTTCTCCCTGTGTCTGCGTGGGTTTCCTCCGGGTGACTGTCTGTGAGGAGTGTGGTGTGTTCTCCCTGTGTCTGCGTGGGTTTCCTCCGGGTGACTGTCTGTGAGGAGTGTGGTGTGTTCTCCCTGTGTCTGCGTGGGTTTCCTCCGGGTGACTGTCTGTGAGGAGTGTGGTGTGTTCTCGCTGTGTCTGCGTGGGTTTCCTCCGGGTGACTGTCTGTGAGGAGTGTGGTGTGTTCTCGCTGTGTCTGCGTGGGTTTCCTCCAGGTGACTGTCTGTGAGGAGTGTGGTGTGTTCTCCCTGTATCTGCGTGGGTTTCCTCCGGGTGACTGTCTGTGAGGAGTGTGTTGTGTTCTCGCTGTGTCTGCGTGGGTTTCCTCCGGGTGACTGTCTGTGAGGAGTGTGGTGTGCTCTCCCTGTGTCTGCGTGGGTTTCCTCCGGGTGACTGTCTGTGAGGAGTGTGGTGTGTTCTCCCTGTGTCTGCGTGGGTTTCCTCCGGGTGACTGTCTGTGAGGAGTGTGGTGTGTTCTCCCTGTGTCTGCGTGGGTTTCCTCCGGGTGACTGTCTGTGAGGAGTGTGGTGTGTTCTCCCTGTGTCTGCGTAGGTTTCCTCCGGGTGACTGTCTGTGAGGAGTGTGGTGTGTTCTCCCTATAATAATAATAGCCTAATAATCATAATTATTTAGTTATCACTAAATCCCAAGGTTACAACAACAGACAACAAGCACTAAGGCATGCCACTCACCTACAAAACATACTTTTTTAATATTGATTTTTTAAAATATTGACTTCAGGAACTGCATACGATAACCGAGCTGTAAATGACCTGATGATCTTTAATGTTTATCTCTAGGTGGCCCTCTGAATCCCTGCAGTTGTGTTAGAGATCTGGTTTCGGCAAGTTTCAGATTAAATACGTGACACACAGGGACTCACACACACAC